>NC_142243.1:115819363-116122393 GCF_052056855.1 Sturnus vulgaris | reverse complement strand
GAAAAGTTACTTGCCATGCTTTCAGCTTGACTTGCAAATCTGCATCTCCTCCAAAACTGAGTTATCAGACCTATTGAGCTCACCTCTGCTGATGCATGCAAAAGGAACAGCGTGTGACAGACAGGTTGGGAAGAGGCTTTGACACCTCCTTGGCAGAAGCAGCAGTTATTCAATACTGACAAAACATTTACCAAGCAGCATTTTTATGGCATTTGTGTTCTAAAGGGAAATCATTGGCTAAAACATAATGGCAAAAATGAAGGCTATGGAAGCCCTCAGAGACAAAGCTGCATTTAGGATAATGCACTGAGCACTTGAGCTATGCTCTGATCTTCTTATAATAAATCAGGTCATATTCCAGTGGTGTAATAGATGTAATTTCACAAAGTACTTCCATGACTGAATACTCCAGTACACAATAATGAAATAAGATAGCAAACAAAAAGAAAATTTCTTGCATTCTCAACATCAAGAAGAGACACTTTGTGAAGTGTAAGAAATACCACAAGCCAAATAAAATACTACTGATAGTAGGAACACTTCATTCTTAAGGTTACTGCTGCAAAGTAAGACTACAATACTGTATGCACAAACAACAAATGCATGGAGAAATTATGCATTATCAAATGCAAATTCATTTAGCATATATCACCACTTGTATATGTCTCACTCGATGGAGAAAAATCACAAGAAATTCTTATTGTCTGAGAAATGTCTGAACTGCTAATAGAGCAAGAGACTAAAACCATATTTCAAAGGCACAAATCACAGATCAGCAACTACTTATGATAATAGTTTACTACTGATATTTTCCTTTTGAAGTTCTTTTGCCTCCATTCTTGCCAAAATATTTTGGACCCTACATTATAAAAGCGTCTGAAGAAAATCATCTCTCATTTTTGTGTGTTAGGAAATTAAACACATAAATATTTGTAACTCTGCAAGGCCTTTTTTTTTAGCAATAATTAAAAATAAACTCCAAGTTCTCTCTATTATAAATAGGGAAATTAGATTTAGAAATTATCCTTTCATATAGCATAGCTAGTCATTTCTGCTTTACAGGAAACAAAAATATTTCTGGAAAAAGAGAAACATTACTTCAAATCCAAATTCCATGAACACATAGTCATTCCATCCACAAGGTGTTTGGTACTGGAAGAATGGTCAGAGGCATGCAGGCACCAGACTAAATAAAACGAACAGTTGATTAACTGCAGATTAATAAACCCTCATTCAGTTATTGCTTTCCAGCACACTTGAATTATATTTTGTTTGACCACTGAGTTACTTACGTTCAGTTAACATAATGATTTTTAGTAATTTACATATTGGACTCATTTACTGAAAAATTTCTCAGCGAGTTGGCAGCAGACAGTCTCCAGATTCAGGCACTTCCTCATACCTCCTCACAAAGTTCAATACGTGAAGGGAGGTCTGTATATTCATTGCACAGAATTACAGTTTTAATAAATTGATGTAAGAAGAAGGATGCTTATGAACCCGAAGGACCCTAAGCAGTATGCACCTCAATCTGCCTGATAGTGCAAGGACTGAGATGAACTTTGGAATCAGCAAACCTGTGCAGCTCTTTGGCAGGAAGGAAAATAATTACCTGACAAAGCTTCTTAACAAAGTGTCCAGCTCATAGCTCATGCTTCAAAAGAATTGAAGTTGGCAATTAGTAGCTAATATGGTTTTTAATGTTTTGTTCATTTTACCTTGGTTAAAACAAGTATGGTATTTATCTGCCAGTCATGATTTATTATTTTAGTGGCAAGCCTATTCAATACACAAGCCAAATTAATGATTCACTCTATAAAAAACAAATTTTCCACAGGCAGTTATCCAGAAGGCAGTATTAACTGAATGAATGCATCTTGGGCTTCTGTTTGTTTATTCAGTGTTGTTTGCATTAACAATTACCCTGTGGCCCCCAGAAAAACACCCACAAAATGACCTAACGAGTCACCCAGTCTGTTCTGGCTTGGCAAAAGAAAATTATTGCAAATGGCAAAAAAAAACCACCAAAAAACAAAAAACAACAACAAGAAAGAAAGAAACAGAACAACACAGCACACAATCTTTCAGAAAGAAAAGCAGTATTAGAGGAGAGTAATCTGAAGACAGTGATATTAAATGGCAATGGGCTGTCACTGCCTTTATGTGAAACTCACTATGGCAAACTGGAGCATGAAAGTTTGGCTCTGGGTCAAAGTCTGGAATGCTGTTAGGAAAAGAAAAATAAATCTTTTGTCTGGTTTCTCGCTTTTATAATGTTACCCTTTCGTGATTCAGTAGATGTGTCTAAATATAATTATGTACATCATTTCAAAGGGGATAGTGCACATGTCAGAGCCCAAGCTTGTACTAAATGTCTTCTTATTCTTCACTGCTCTGGAGGCCGCATGAACCATGACATGATTTAGATAATTTCTGAGTTTTGCCCAAATAACAGTGCCCTTTGTTAGAGATAAAGAGAAGTTCTTCTCTGAATATTTGGCACTGCAGTCTGGATTTTCCCCCCATTATCTCTTGACACAAAATTTTCATATGGAAGACATACTGGCACTCCTCTGCCAAGGCAATTGTTTCACACTCAAATGTAAATTTCATGCCCCTGGCATTATGCCTAATGCCAATAGTTCACCGAGACTTTCCACATTATACTGCATCTTTTCATTTCAGTTAAGAGAAACAAGCCAAAAGTATTGCATCAGTGTCCTAAAGGAGGTTAGAAAATAAATTAATGGTTGTAAACACTTGAGAAGTATTTGAGATTTTTAGATCCTTTATAAACACCTAACAAATCTATTAATACCTGCACATATAAACATATGTCATGCCCAGAGTTAATTGCAGTTCTTGATGAAAAAAATACAGTGAGAGTTTAAAAGTTTATATAGCCTGCTTAGGAAAAATCAAAATAATAATATGCAATGAATAATGAAAATTGAAACCAGATTAAATGAAGAAAGGGCATGATTTCAGACTTATTACAGATTATCGAATTAAAATATGAATGTGCCTTATGCCCAGTTAACATGAGTATAAAGAAGCTCATATTTCCATTCTTTTCAATTGACTAAAATTTTTACCACCTACCATGGAAAATACAAGCCAGGATTTTCCAATAGATATAATCTCTGCTCATTTTATACAGTTTGAATCACAAATGCCAGTATGTCTTGATAGAGCTTGAACTAACAAGGTAAGAATAACAAAGAAATGACAAAGTCCGTTCTCAGAGAAATTCAGAATCTTCAGTGAAAACAATAGGAATAAGTCCTTTTTAACTGACCCAGGACAAAAAAAAAAAAAAAAAAATTAAATCCCATAACCAAACCATTATTTGATTATGATTTTTCCTTATTTTAATGGGACTCAAATTAGTTGACTAAGGTCAAAACTTTTTCAGTCTGTTTTATCAAGCTATTCCTACAATTGAAAAGAATATTCCTATTTTATAGTCACAAAATAAAAAAAAACCTGTCTATTGTGATACATAAGTTGGTAATGCAACACATTTATAATGGCACTAGACCTTATCAGTCCTTCCCATTGAGATTGCAACAGAAAGCACAGTAGCCCACTAAAACAACTAGCATAATTTATCTTTCAGTGCATATTTTCATATTGTTATTTAGAGTTTGCTTTCTATTTAGAAGTTGCCACCACCACCAGTTTCCCTACTGCAGTCAGTTTCTTTGCTAAAATAGAATTGGGCTATCAGAGGTAAAAAGGTTTGGGGAATATGACTGGAAGCTTGCAAAGAGAGGCACTTTGAGAACCTATAGAAGAAAACTGAGTCAGTGCAAGCTGGAAAAGCAGAAGAAACCTGGTACTTATTTTTGGTAAACAACACTCTTTGCAGAGACATTGAAGTCAAATTACAACACTCTGGTATCAGAATCACCTAGTCAAAATACCAGACAACAAAAAAACCCCTGGATATTGTAAGAGCAAGACCACAGATTTCCTATTTTAAGTGGCGTAAGGCACCTCTTGCACTATTGCTTAGACAAACTGTTGATAGCTGTATCAGGTCATTGATCCTTGAATGCCACTGATTTTCTTGACTGCTTTTTCCTTCCTTTCTTCTATAAAATATTAACTTACAGACCAGCCATAAATAATCAATTCCATAACAAAAAAATCGATTCATATAAATATTTAAATCCATGTGTTTAACTGAGTATTTGACAGATTTAGAATTAAGCCTGAACTGCAACTTAACTTCCAGTACCAGGCCCTGTAATCAACTGCAGTGTTCCTGTCTGAGAATTCCTATTACAACAAGCATGCATGCCATTCCAGTGGTCACCAATAAAAACTATGGATTCGTTTTGTCATCTGAGACAGCATAGCTACAATAGAGAGAAAGACCAAGGTTTATTGCAGTTGCTGCTACAGTTTTGCCTTATCTGAAAAGTCACTTATAAAGGCTACCAGTAAAAAAACACTTTCTGAGGTTAAGGTAGAAAACCCAAGTAGACCAAAAAAAAAACCCACAAACTAAACCAAAATCCCAAACAGTAACCTATTTCAAAGAGGTGCTAGCAAAGGAAGGAGGAATAATGCAGTGCATGAACTAAGAAATGCTAGCCAACAGGGATACCATGATATTGTTTGTATAATCTTCACCACATTTCCTTTTTTTTTTTTAGAGCAGATGCTTCTATAGAAGAATTCAGTACTTTTAGAAAATAAACACCAACAATTTGGCTCAAAATTAATCAATATAATTAGATCTTCCACTTGAGTTTTTATATGATTGCAGCAAAAGCCTCTTTAACTACTCTGGAATCCAGAAAGCAGGGGTTTGTAGCAATGCTGTTGTAATATCATCAAGTCAAGTTTATTTACTGTCAAACTATTCCTGCAGTAGTACATTGTCAAAATGTATAAAAAGGGAATTTGAAATATGCAAAGTATGCCACATAGGAAAACACAACACTTAAAGCACTGTATAATTAAAACAAACAAATTTAAGTAGCCATCGAGAAATACTTTACAGCTAATTAGAAAATATCCCTATGAGAGCAGCACCCCTCACAGAAAATCCTTTTTTATGGAAGTGGATTGAAATGGAATTGTGAAATGGTCATCCCAGCTGTTCACACATCCCTATCCTGCAGGGTGTTAATCCTGCTATAAGGCTGTCACAGTAAGTCAGATAAAAACACCAACAGTGTGCTCCACTTTTAGAAACAGAGGTTGATTCAGGCAAACACTGGCTAGTGGTAAACTGTGCTGATCCAGGAACAGAGCTGCCACACAATGAAATCTGTGCAGGGCACACATGGGTGGATAGCTGAAAGTAGCATCCCTATTTAATCAGTCACATTGTGGGAATTACTCATTTTGGTTATCACATTTTCTATTTATAATTAACTACTATTCAGATTAAATTTTACTTCATGCATTCTTGATCTCACTGAAAGCCAAGATGGCAATAATTGAAAGTCATAAGGATTTTTCTTCGTAAAATCCTGGACATATTCATGATGCAAGTTAATTGTAATAAAGGTGGGACTAATATCACTAATTTATTCCATGATTGTCTTTCACACGCCACTAAACATAGATGAAAAAAGATAACGAGAATGTGAACTATACAGTTAAGCAGACTGGAAGATGCCAAAGTCATGATGAAAAGGTTTTACCAGGAGTAAAATGAAAAGAATGGGGAAGGGAACCTTGAACTTTGTAGGTCAGCAGAAAGGAGTTAGGGTACCTCAAACTGAGGAAGCTTTTGCTTCCTTCAGAATGTTGAGGGATGAGGAAGAAGATAACCTTCAAGACAGTGAATGCGAAGGTTTGTACCCACCATAGAAAACATGATTCTAGGGAAATGCACCCAAAATCAGACCAACATTCCACAGGCATGGTAATGTTACAAGAGTTTTTCTGTACAGAATACAAAAATTAAGCAATGCCAGCAAATTCACTGTCTCTTTTTGCAAGCTGCTAGTACAGACTCTTATATGGATTTCATACATGACCAGTAATACTCTCCACAACAACAGGCTACATGACTCAGGAATTAGTAAAAGGGTGGCTTTTGACAGACAATTTTCTCATAGCCACCCTACTGCATAGGAAAAGACAGTTAAAAACCATGGATGTAGGCTGTTTTATGCAATTACCTCAATGCCAGAAGCCAGTTCCATTGCTAATGATAAACATGACCTAGGAACTTCATATTTTGGAAATTCACAAGGAGTGGCAGAACAGAACAGCCAATACACTAGTTCAAATGACAGCTCTTTAGTGTCTACCCCTGAGAGTAACAGAAGAATTCTCATTATAGGTTACTTTTTATTTGAACTTTTTTAAAAGTGAGTTCCAGTGGAAAATTTAGATTGTGAATGTGTAACCTGAAACGGAGTCATACTGCATACACAGTGATGACTTAAATCTGTATAGATTTAATTCAAGTATTTTTCAACATTTAACCTATCTGAAACACTCTAAACATAAGTCTTGAAGTCAAACAGGAGTCAAATTTCAAAAATTCCAATTATATCACCAAAATTCACTGGAATAGTAGATTAATATCTATATTAGTGCACTAAACAGTACCAAAGGACTTCTCCACTTCCGACACA
This sequence comes from Sturnus vulgaris, assembly GCF_052056855.1. Classification (NCBI taxonomy): domain Eukaryota; kingdom Metazoa; phylum Chordata; class Aves; order Passeriformes; family Sturnidae; genus Sturnus; species Sturnus vulgaris. The sequence continues at coordinate 116,115,785 of NC_142243.1, read as the reverse complement.
GTCACTGAAGCAAAGCAGGAGTTTTGCTCTTCCTTTTTACTTTCCAAGTCTTTCAGGCAAGAAACTAGGGGAGAGGACAGACTTCAGGTCACAATTTCTTTATTCACTTTAAAATCTATTTCAGGGAATGGAAAAGTTATAGTTTAAAGACTCCATCCCCTCATCCTGTAGGGAACTAGAGAGAAGCTAGAGGGTTCTTTTTCAGCATACATTTTCCCCCAAAGTATTGGAAGTAGGAACAAAATTTGAGAGAGAGTGAGACTTGGTTTATAAAAGTAGCACAACACAGTGCCAGCCCAACAATACTGATGAAAAGAGGAAAAAGCATTAAACAAGAAGAAAAACATGATAGAAGAGGGAAGAGACAGTTAATAAGAAGACCAAGAAAAAAATGTGAAGGAGAAGAAAATGGAAACATATTTTAAAATTTCCCCCCTCCCATTACACATTATTTGCTAAGATAAATTTAGTTACTTTTTTTCATCAATAGTATTCCTTATGTTAATTATGACCAGTAAGCTGAAGGAAAAGTACTTCAGGCATATAGAAGAACCTAACTTTTTTACATACAGTTTTGTTTTGTCCCTCTCTCATTCCTCCTAGCAGACTTGGGTAGCAAAAGATAGAAACTGGAAAAAGAGAAGTGTATGTAAATCTTAGGGATAAGCTGACTATAAGCAATAATATTGAGGAAAGAAGGTCAGAGATGCATTAAGAAATAATTCCCCTGCATTTTTAGTTGCATGGTTATCTTAACTGGGCTTTATTCTAGAAATTACCAAGATTACAAGATTTATCAAATTTATTGTTTGTGACATACCTATTGGAAACAAATTATTTCAATGCAGTTTTGGGTGCCATCTAAATCACAACTGCTTAAAAGCATCTTTTATCGTTTTAGAAATGTTAAAGTGAAAGATATTTAAAGAGAACAAGCTTTGTACAGAATTCCAGTGACACATTGAATTAAGGCAAATTAAGTCAATGTTACCACAAGACACTGATGCAGGAAATGAACGTGGGTATTGTGGGGCTGTACAACACATTTGAGGATCTGAGATTTGGCAAACCTGTCACAAAGGAATGATTAAGGCAGGAAGTTCAGCTAAATTAAGATCATGCAGCAGAACAAAATATTATTTTTAGAATCTGTTGACGACCGCACAGCCCAGGGAAAAGACTAGCTCCTTGCTTTCAGGGTAAGTGACAGCAATGCCATCAGGGTAAACTACAAGGACACACAGAGTAAGTGGCAGACAAGTTAAATCTGAGACATACACATGACAATGAGAAAAGATGGCTTAGCAGAAGTTCTGTAAACTTAATTTCAAGGACTCTGATACTCAGAGAACAAAAATGTGTATTCTTTTGCCACTTAATAAACACATCCAAATAAAGATTGGTCTAAGAAATCCTGGTATCATACAGCTTTAGCTGAGCTTGAAATTTTATCAGGAAAAAAAATCATAAAGTAGAATATACTGACATTGAGAGGGAATCTTTTCTGATGGTTCTAGCCTCAAAAGTGTTTTCTAATGCTTGCCTGCGATACTAGATCATATTTAAAATAATTCTTCATAAAGCATAGCTGACCGCGCCTGATTTAAAAGCAGATGAAATCTAGAATGCTAAAGAAGATAGTGTTTAACTCTTTGCAAAATGTTTCTCTTTTGAAAATTAAGATTTTTTTGTGTTACCAATATTACCTCTCCTAGCAACAGCACAACTTCTAGGTTGTTGCATTTCATCATGGTTTAAAAAGCCATCAATTCCTGCTTGAAACAACGGCTCTGTCCATGAGAAATATTTAATTTTCATGCAGTTTCAACTAGTCAAGTTCTCTCTTTTTTTATTCTTCTTCTGAATATTAAATGCTTTCTGTAAAAATATCAGCAGTTTTCAAGCAGCAGTTTTAACAATCATTAAAAGTCAATCTAAAAATATTATGAAAGTCAAAGTACTGCTGTGAGAATTTGTAGCCTACTACTTGAACATGAGCATGATTTGGGAAAGATTGTAAGGACTGACAAGTAGTAAATATCTATCAAGGCTCGCAGTTATTTTGGATTCTTACAATGTGGTGGAAGACATTGAAAAATGAGGGCACATCAGTTAAAAATATGTGAGAAAAAACTTTCGTGATTAGTTTTTAATAGTTCAAAAGAAGAAAAAAAATTGTCTTTAAGATATGCAGTTTCACAGTCTTCTACTTGCTTCTCTGACTTTTAAAAGAGACTCTCTTAAGGGAAAACCAAGTGATAAACAATCTGCTGCCACAATGGTGTCATAACGTTTGAGAACACAGTATGGGCTCAAAGGTGTACATACATTTACTGAAAAAAAAAGTGTTTCCTCCACTTTCATAAACAAATCCCTGACTTCCCTTCCCATCTAGTCTAGTTTCATTTATTTAGTTTTTTATTACTTTTATTTTTTACTCAAGTGATGATGTTGAAGCAGCGCAAAAATCAAGTCTTGGAGAGGAAAATGATCACCTGAGTTACAGACAAGTGTAGTTTATTGGGAAAATGGGATTGGGTCATGAACCTGGTCATGCCCACCCCTGCAGGGATGGGGACAATGGTCTTCACGAAGTCTGAAACAGCTAAGTACCCAAGCTTTTTTTCCTTGCCAGCATTGTGGGATTTTTTCAGTCGCTTTCAGTATATTTGATAACATTCAGCAGCCTTAGGAATTTCTTTGCCCCTGAACGAGTCACCTGTAAGACTTCAAGACACCAACACTGCAGTAGTCACTGCAAAAACACATTATACTGTCCAGATCACCTTCACTGCCTGTGTGTGTCTCCCACCACTCCATCTGGAAGCCTGCTCTGATATGGCTTTGGAACATCTTTTCCCATTTCCTGGGGAAGCAGATATATTCACCCAACACCACTTCTGCACAACAATAATTCAGGAAGGTTTTTGTTGAGCAAAAACATAGGATGAAAAGAAATAACTTCTATTCAGAGAGCTTTTTAAATGTAAAATAACTCCTGGTGCTTTTAAGACAAAAATTTTGCAAAGGTCTTCTCCTCCCTTCCTGGAATCCATCCTTCCTTCCTTCTAGCTTTGTGAAGCTATCACTTAGAAATTCTCATTTTTAAAGTTTGGAATAAATTTCTATCTTGCGGAACTAAGTATTCACATCTACTGAGACTGAAGTTGAATTATGTTCTTGCTATGCATGAAAAAAATGAATTACGATGCTAATTTTTTTTGTGATTATCTAACTTCCAGAAGTAACAGGTTCAATAAGGCATCTTGAAGTAATGGTAATAGTTGATTTGCATTTTTGAACATATAGTAAAAAAGTTATCAATGTGTAATATAAAGATATCAGATGGTATCTTTGTAGAATAACAAGAAACTCTTGAAATTTCAAGTTAAATTATCTGAAGTAGTCCACATAAACAACATCTAACAAAACCCCTGACATACACTATTACAACCTTTACTGAGAAGTGTCAGGGAGGAAACTTTCATATTTACAAGTCTGCATATTATAACTCAGTTGGTCTTGAACCACACTGATTAAATAAAATCGTATTTTGAAATCTAAAATTTCACTTAAAAAATGGGTTATCGAGAGACTACTTCTTATACTTTCTTCTGTTGCTGTTTTGTAGTCTTCTTTTATCTTTTATTTTAAGAAATATAGATGACAGAAAAAAAAATCAAAAGGTGAATTCCAGGTCAGAGATACTTTATTAGCCTCTGCTGCTGGGGTGAGATTATTTGTAGTGACTGCAGGAATTTTCATTCTTTTGTAAAAGACCAGATGCTTCAAACTGTAATTCCTTTGGACTTCAATTAAGTTTATCATGTGGCATCTCCCTTATGATCTCCTTTGCTTAGCTTCCATTTTCAGCAGAAGCCATTAAAAAAAAAAAACTACACAAGAACAAAAACTGAACATACTACTTGAATTAATTTTTCACCCAATATATGTGGACCACGCTGAAGTTGGAATGAACCTGTATCTTAAGTGAAAATGAACTGCATTTTCCATATGATGTTTGACTTTTAAGTCCCTGGAGGAAGCAATCATGAATTGCACTGAATTGCATAGAGCTAAGAATACCAAGAAGTTGATAATTAATAATGAATAGATAAAATATCTGCATTCATTTATCATTTTCACTTCTAATCTTTTGCTTGTGTCATCTTACCATCTTCACAACCCCATTATTATCCTTATTAGTATTTTTAAATTTTTATGTTTCACTCCTTATCTTCTTCACAAATTATATTAGGCCTTGGTTTTAATTTCTGCTGGAGTTCCTCTCAAACTCAATTTCACTCTATTTATATCTGGAAGTTATGTAAGAAATCTGAATGTGGCATTCTTGGTAAGGGTCAACAGCATCCATTCTTAGATTACAGTATTAGAAATGTCCTAGTGTATGTACACAAATATTCAAAAACTTCAGCTGAAAGATGTTGCTGTAAGATTCTAGCTTCAAGTCCCATAGCTTTCTCCTTTCTAAATTCTAAAGATGGGGTATCACATTGATCATTTTTTGGAAAACTGAAGGTCATGTAATCTAGTATTCCCAAAGACCTGATGAATATTTTTTCTGCTTCCTCTTGATATTCCAAATAAAATAATCATTTTCCAACAAACAGTAGTTCAAAACCAGAAAACCAAATGACACTGGAATAATACTGCAGAATCTCTTTCCCAAATCCTAAAGAAAGAAAAGACTATAGTTAATTTATGTACTTAGAGTGATACAAGCTAACTAGGACTAAATATAAGTGGGAAGAATTTTGAAAACTTCCCTGTAAAATACTGAAAAGTTTTGCTACAGAAAGGGAGGAAAATACACAAAAGTTTAGGTGATACATCGTAGTCTGCTTTGTATCATGGAAAAGAACATGTTGCTCAATATGCAGCTCATTTGATGGATGAGTTGTGTCCAGGATGAGACCTATTGCTCATAGATTTTTTTAACATGATGTAATTTCTTAAATTAATTAGTGCTATTTGAATTTAGGCAGCTCTCCAAATTCTTCATTTTCTACAATTTTTTTTAAAGAATGCAGGTAATTCTCAGCAGCTGATCTCTTACTCTGACAAATCATGCAGAAAGCTGACTGTGATTTAAACAATGCAACAGATTTCAGAAATTGCTCTCACGCTTTGTAAGTCAACCCAACTATCCTCTGGGTTCTGCAATCCCCCAGGTAGTTTCATTCAGAGACACTGTTCTAAAATATAGAACAAAGGATCTCAGAAATGTGTCCTACTTTGAGATTAAAATTCAGGAGGCCATTAAATTAAAGCATTGACTGATACTCCTTTTTCTCTCAACTGCCTCTCCTTTCACATTTCATGAAACCATGTCAGAACTAGCCTGCTGAATCAGAATTAGAATTCCTGGGAGAAGATCTGAACTGTTGAAATGTTAAACACGTCAATGTGTGAGAGATCCACACTTCTGCTCTACAGCAATAAGTAGTACAAGGTCTAACTGTCTCCTCTCGATCCTCAGGTGAAAAGAACAATTGATGTCAGTCACATTCAGCAGGTACCTAGTTACTCTATCTTACCCTGCCAATCCACATAGAAATTAGGTGCTGCAAGACCATTCATAGTCTCTGAAACGGCAAAGGTAGGTATAGTAAAAAAATTGAATGAAATATATACAGCCCTTGTATATTAAAAGCCTTTTGAAAAAGTCATTAAGAGACATCATGGAGTTTTCTTCAGAATTCTCTTGATAATACAGCCAATTATGGAAAATAGTAGAGAAAAGGCCAATATATACAATTTAACACAGAATTCATTCTATTATTTAAAACATTTTTGCAGTGGCTACTGTGGAGTTCAGTCAGATGAGCTCTGATGCCAGTTAATGTGCAGTAAAGAATATCTTCCTTTTCCTGTTCACTCTTCCTTCACTAAATAAATTCCAAATCATTAAATAGAAACACCTATCTGCATGTAACATTTAGTTTCAAAATCCCAGTTCCAAAAGGCATGAATGGCTGCTGCAGAAGTATCTCAGAACATAGTTGCACTGAGTAACATTAGAATGAACAATGCATTTTGATGCATATCAGAAACAGATAATGTAGACAATTTGCTGCTTCTTTCAATGTCCTAATGTTAACTCACAGTCATCTAACCAAAAGCAAAAGGTCACCAGCTCTGCCACTGTCAGACAAATAGCTCATTTAAGATTAGCAATAATCCATTTGCTTTCATCTGCTGTAGATAAAAGGTGAACAGTAAAGAAAATTAAACACAGCAGGATTTCGTTCAGGTTCAGCCCACCTTTTCAGCAACAAAAAACCATAATTCAGTCGGGTTTTAATAAAAATCTTGGGGTAGATCATCGTCACAAGACACAGGTGTGCTGGCCCTCCTTTGGCTCTCAGTGTCCCCTAACTCCTCAGCACATGGACAAGACAGCTGGTGATCCAGAGCCTGAAACAAAGCCGTGCAACCCCAACAATCACCACCTTTTGACATCACATTCATACAGAGGATGTTCAAAGTCATGGGCGTGGAAGAAAGTGTTCAAGGAGGGACAGAAGGGGCCACACCAAGGCACTGGTCATATGTGCCACCAAGGCTGTCCCTTTCCTCTTGGCAGTGAAGGACACACGAACCCTACCTCAGCTGATGCACCAGGAGCATGCAGGAGCTGAAAGACTCAACAGATGGACCCAATAAATTCCAAGTCATAGGACCCGACCACAATGCATAACAATATATGCCTGTACAGTTTTCTTATGGAATTAATTTCTTTATGCTGCCTGTAAGAAACTGTAAATAGTTCTCTACTCCTTTACTCAATAAACAAATAAATAGCATTTAAATTGCACTTAGTAATTACAAACTTTGTTTACTTTTTTTTGCTATGCTATACATCATTCAGCTTGCTCCAAAACCATAATTGTAACAGTTCTCCTTTTCATTATGTGTATCATATATGCCATAAAAATTAATATATTGCTGCAGCAGGAATTATGGCTACAATTATGGAGGAAGACTCAATGCCTTCAGCAACAGCATAATATAAATGCTGCATAATAATTCCATTTCTCCTCCAAATGTTCACTCAGATTAATTTACACGAGCACATTTCCCTTTTCCACACATGCCACTGTCACTCTACAGTGATAGATAATAGTTTTTTACACTCAGTTTTGTGCAACTGATTGGGGTGAGACTTTCTTATTGAGATGCAATGATTGTACTAACAACTGTTGCACAAGTAGTCACTGATGACAAGTTGTTTCTATGAAAATGTTGACTTCTATGACCGCTGTTACAAAAACTTTGCATCAGCAACATGAAGAAAAATGGTTTCACAAATGAAAACTTACATAAGGCAACTACAATATGCTGACCAATTTCACTGGGTAAGGGAAAATTATGACTGAGCATAGTAAAACCAAACCTCAGTGGAATATTGCTTTGTAGATATATGTTATATATTAAAGTTGTGTATTAAATACAGCAGTAAATATACATAAAAAGGTCATGCTGTCTTTACAGCAATGTAGCTAAAAACATAGCCTGTTTTAAAGTTTTATACCACAATGTCTAACACTAATTTTCAAAGGAGCGGGCAGATATTTATTTTTATATTCAAATCTTCAAAAGCAATAAGATTGCTCTGATTCTTCTCAGTGTGGAAGGGATTAGAGCTATCTTAATTATTAAAGGCTGTTCAATGCTTTGAAAGAATATTATTCTGGTAATGACTACATTTCATAATTTTCTGTCCATTTCATGAAATCAGATGAATTTAAACAATGAAGACAAAAATCTATAACCAAGTTATTATATTTATGAGAAAACCTACATAATTTACAAGTGGAAACTGTTAACTAACTTACCTTGTATTTTATTTCTCACTTTTGCCTTTTTATTAATTCTGCATAACTCTAACCAATTCCAATAATCTTTTACTATTACTAACTGGGTTTTATTTGTTCAGAGTTCTGATGATGAGATTTTGCCTCTGATGACTTGAGTAGAAATTTTTGCCATTATCTTCAAGGACACTAAGAATTTCAGGTTTCTCATCAGATTATTCTTGACTAACAAAAAGGTGTTGAGTCTAACTATAATTTCACACACTAGAACCTCTAAAGCAATAGTAACTGACAGCACTAAGAAATCACCCCCAAAGTTCTGTAAAGACAGATCAGTGTTTTATACAATGGCACAGACATGATATTAAAGCCCACAGTTTCACTTCTCGCAACATTGTAAGAACATGTTACAGGGACCATTGTGAGAAGAACCTTCTGCATTTGTCCTTCACTGGGTCACCAACATTCCACCAGCACCAAAATCGACCTTCATAGAAAGCATATAAATATAACTAATGTCTTCACTTAAATAAATGTCAGTCATGACACTTCTTTTCACAGTAATTGATTGGGCACCTGTTACAATTCATCAAAAGAACTGTGCCCACCAAAATGCTTAAGCAGAAAGACTAAGTTCTGATTTTCAAAACAAAATGTAATTCATTAGGATTCATCTAACAATGAAATGTAACAATATTAAAACAAAATGCTTTAAAGTTATCAATATTTAAAAATATACACAAACTAAGATTATTAAATGAAGAAATAACAAAAAAGAAATAGTATTTTGCATTTTTATGGCGATTAATGATTCAACTTCCCTAAAACTTTGTTTATAAGGGTTTATTTTAATTTATAGGCTCACATGCTTCTCTTTGAAGACTGAATGATTTCTACTTGGTTTTGAAATTCTTTAGAGTCTACTTCAGTCCCAAATTTAATACAAACTGAACTCATTAAGAAGAGATCAGCCCCTTTTTTTAAAAATAAATGCAAATTGAAAAAATGTAAGACACATCTCAACTATATTTGTATGTTAATGAGAAGAAAAAATCATTTCTACCTGCCTTTCCATTTCAATTTTGGAGGCCAAATAGTTGTTAGTTAAAATTTTGGATTAGTAAACAACATTTTAAAACTAACTCGCTTAAACTTTTGTAATAGTTTAGTTACTGTTACTCTTTTTACTTCAGTAATGAGTAACAAAATCATTAGGGGATAAATGTATAGAAGTAATCAGAATGCCCCAATCACAGCAGACAAAAAAAGTAAACTGTGGGGGACTGATAGGAAAAATGCTAAAAGTCTTAAGAAAAAAGTAACTATCTTACATTCCACTAGTCATATGACAATTACCCCAAGTTACAGTAACCTTATATCACCATCCAAAGGTATCTTTTCACTTTTGGGCCATAATCTGCTTTATCTGATTGTATGAGGGCCTCTCCTGCTATTTTTTCAAAGCCTTTCTGCAAGTCAGTATAGGCACCAGCTGCTTAATAATTTGATATATAAAGTGCATATATTCTGGTCCTACCCCCAAATAGTATCTTGTTTACAGAAAGGTTCTTTTTAGGTGAAACCACATTCTTCCCAAGTTTACAAGAAAGTTCCTCTTTTTTTTTTTTTTTTTTTTTCTGCTAAGCATCCTTTTTGAAAGGCTTTTTCTTGTTTTAGTTTTCAGTAAGGAACAGATTACACTTCAGGTGGGGGTTTGTAGTTGTCAAGACGGACACTATCAGCAGTCCCTTATTAGAAATTTTTTCTGCCTTCTCTCGGGCAGCTCCACACAGCACTGACTCCTTCTCTCTGCAAGTTTCCTTCTGCATGACTGGCTAATCCCAAGGTGTCCCTTACCTGGCTGCCAAGCCCTGTCTGTCCCTCACACGGCATCTTCTTACCTTGTCTGTCCCTTGCACAACCGCGTGCCCCTTAACTCCTCACAGCACAGCCAGCAGACTCCGGCCCAAACTGCAGCAGACTCTGAATCCCAAGCCCCAACTCCCACTAACTAATGGCCACCTAACCCACTCTTTTATAATACTTATTCTCATTAGACAGGCAAGGCTGTTTCCACTCCTCGGCAATCAGTACAGCTGTAATTCATTGAGGAAAATTCTGCACTATCCTTACAAACCATCTTCCCACATGAGCTGGGGTTTTTTTGGGTTTTTTTTCTTCTTTTTTTTTTTTTTTTTTTTTTTTGTTTCTTTTTCTTTCTCTTTTTCTTTTTCTTTTTTTTTTTTTCTTTTTCAGTAAATTATTAGTTAAGGCACAAATTACCATAGCTACCACTTACACGTAAGATGGTTATTAATTTCCTTCTGATCTCCCCAGGGAGCATCACTTTCTACAGCATAAGGAAAAGCTCATGTTTGGATCTCTAGAGTATTTTCTAAACTTCTTAGTATGTGAGCAATACCTGACACCTCTTCACATTACAGTTTTGCAATCACTTTTGATAAAGAAAGCTTTAACCAGGGCAAAAGCTCTAAAATATTGTAAACATGAAAAATTTATCTACTTTATTTTATTATAATAACCTTTAAGCAGACATAAAAATAGTCAGTTGAGAGATGTTCAATCCCATTCACTTCATTCTAATATCACCAGAATTCATTGGGGTTTTCCTCAATGAATAAAGATCACAACATATCTTGATATTTATTTCTTGTTCAGAATTTAATTTCCTGTCAGCCTTTTGTTTTTGCAAAACGCTTCAAACCTGACTCACACTATATAAAACCAGTAGCTTTTGATATGACTTATGAAATACTAGCATTAATCTAGTATTAATCTAGTATTGTTTTGGTTTTTTATTTTATCTACACCCACACAGGTGTTTCAGTTCTTGAACACAGCTCTCTGCCACTGCACACAATACATATTAATGCCACCACTACTAAGCACAGAATGCTAATTCTGAGCTTTAGAACAGAACATATATACCAGGTTACCCACTGTAAAAAACAATCACACAGAAAAAGAATGAGAATATGAAAGAAAATTTTAAAAGGCAGGTTTAGTCTTTAAATGAAAATACAGTGCAACAAGATCAACTTCAGTAATATCTGTATCTCATATCTAATGTATTATCAAGATAGTCCTTCCCATGGGGAGGTAGAACATCGTCAGCACTGATCAGTATTGGATAGGCTACTGTGTCTGAATGGTGTCCTACCAAAATCAAACAGGAACAGCAATCTGAAAACGTGTAAGGAACTGCTAAATGAGTGCCTGAAAGACAGACATGGAAGATGAGATATTCTGCAAAAAGTGAGAGAGAATACAGCTCACTTTTTTTCTTTTTTCTCCCCAGGAGTAAGCTTTTAAAGGTTTTAGAGACTTTCTGAAAATACTGTCTGCATTACCATGACTATATGTGCCTATTTGGGAATACATTTATATATATATATAAAAATATATATATAAAACCAATCTAGGTTTTTCAATAAGCTTGAAATGTCAAACAGAGGGGATCTTTGCATCTTAGCATAGTGGTCTGGGTTCCTAAATTAAAAAATATCAGAGCAACAGACTCAAAACTCTAATGCTGGACTTAAATTTGGCTTCACTGAAAATCTCATCAAGTTTGTATATTTCTCAATTATATTATTTTTCTTTGAGAAATATTAAAGGAATTTACCAAAAAGACGTTTGCCCTTACTTCAGAGTATATTTATCCATTTAAGAAAGCACACCAAAGAAAGAAATCTGTAAGGTAAAGGAAGAAGCACTTTATGCATTAAAAGTTACTGAGGGTGCACCCCAACTCACACAATCACATCCATGATTAAGCCATTCATTCGCCAAAAGAAGAATAAATATCCCTTATTGTTCCATGGATCAATATCTCAGTAAATGGACAGTATCAAACACAATGGTGCACTGATGCTAAGAGAGCAGGAAAGGTCAGGAGCTGCATTACTTTGCATCTTACCTTCAAAAGAATCTCACTGTATTTTTCATTTACTAATTTGTGAGGAAGTATGAAGAACAAGCTTGGCCAGATTAGTGCAGTGGTTTTGTGAACACACACACACACACAGTGTACTGCACAAACACAGCTGTCCCTGCACTGCTGTGGGTTGGAGGTTTGGGGTGGGGTAGGGGATGTTGAAGTTGCAACCTTCAGAATGATGCAATATCTGAAATATCATTGACAGTAATATTAGTTACTGTGTACAGACTATCTTTATTTCGTAAATTGATGTGTAATTCTGTCCCCCAATACAAGCTACTAGTAGAGTTTTCATTTTAATTTCAGAAACAAGGTTCTTGGAGCAGCTGAAATAAGGTTTATCTAGCTCACATTGCCACTGGAGGATGGCTTGAGATAACTACAATAAAGGAGCATTTGTTCCATCCAATCTGTTCAAGCACTACAAAAGCCTCCTGTGGACTACTGTTTATAGTTTTGGGTACAATGTATCAAGGAAACAAACATGGAGCAGATGGAGACAGTTCAGGGGATGCCAATAAGAATGATCAAACACACAAATTATGACCTATAGACTGTGAGCATTTAAGTCCATATAACCCAGAACAGAGAAAAGGCAGCATATGCAGACATATACTTTTAAATACATACACATAAATACATATACACACACAAACATGTGGAACTAATTCATAGTGAGGATGACTTGAGTTACACATAAGGAAGAATTTTCTAGGAGTAGAAACCATCAAGCAGTTTACAGAAATCAACTAAGGAAGCTATGAACTTCTGTTCTAAGAACCCATTAATTAAAAGTATTCTAGGATGGGTTCAAATACAGTTGATCTCATGCTCTAGGGAAGGATTGTACAGGATGATCTCTCAAACTTCGCCTTATATATTTTTTCTCTGCAGAAACTAAAACCAAATATAACATTATATTCATAAAAATATGGATACATTAATTACATGTCAAATAATAATGCACACTGTTTACAGGTTGTGCTCCAAAGTGTTGCTTTTATATAGAAATGCAGAAGAAAAAATTAACTAGGACGGTACAGAACATTTTGAAAAGCAATTTAAAAATATTAATGCTTCAGCTATTAAAGCTACTGAAACTGAGTGCACCCCAGACACTAGGTTCAAAACAATTTCATTTACTATAAGCAAACACACAGATGTGTGAAAAGAACAAATTCAAGCTTTAATTTCTATTCAGGTCATTTGGACTAATTTGTTTAGATTATTTATTACTACTGGTGTGATGGACAATATTGAAAATTGCCCACTCTTTAAAGAAAACATAAAATTGCTTGTATTGAACATCAGACCTTCAGTATGTGCTTTGTATTTCTTCTTAGCAGGGATTCATTGATTTTTAGTTCAATTTGTGTCCATTGTGACAAAGAATAGGAAAATGCAGAGCAGCAATGAATGAATATTATGTGTGATTTCTAAATGGTGATGGTTACATTTCTGTTGTTTCCTTTATATAAATAAAGGGAGATAGCTACAAAAAGCAAGACTTAAATACATTTGTAAGGTGCTGCTCTCTTTGTAGGATTGTTTTTTTAATTATTTTTCCAATGATATACTATTTTATTAAACCTCTGCCTCTTCTCTTTCACTTAAGTGGTACTATAAAATGTACATTTAGCAAAAACCTTACTCTTCAAAAAATTGGCAGGCTTCCACCAGTTTCATGATTTGGATGCACAAGGGTACTCAAGTACAAGGAGTTTGCTAGCTGCAAGATGTAAATGTTATCCAAAAGACTAAAATTCACCCTTGAAACAGGACTTTCATGGGGCATAGACATTGTGCTGACAGAATTTATCAGAGCTGAACTCCAGCAGAGATAATTCTTACTGTGATTCAGAAAAAATTCCATTACTGGAGCTGCAGAAGTTTTGCTGAGGAGCTGGCAATCACCGGTGGAAAAAAAAAAAAAAAAAAAAAAAAAAAAAAAAGAGCTGGAGGGCAAACATGTATTATGTTAGAAAAAAGCCTGCTTCATGTCACATTCCAAATGTACAAAATACTTGTTTTCTCACCAGTGTTTCATTACTGATGATGATGACACATTTTTTGTTAAGATATACAGGAATCCCAATTCATATTTCCCATCATAAATAGCTCTAATTTACTGATTCAGACAGAAGATCTCCAAAGCCTTGAACAGACCGAAATGCTCAAAGGGAAAATAAATCAAACCATAAAATTATGAAACTGGTATGTCTAATTATGATCTCCCCTGAAAACATTTAACCTTCAAAACCAGCATGCCTGGATTATTTCCACTCATGATCTTTCCTTAGGAAATTGCATCTATAGAAAAAGATAATGATAAATAACACATTTGCTCTGTTAAAAAAATAAACCTTTTCTTCCCTAAATGACTGTCAAAAGACCAGTAAGAAAAAGTCTATAATCATTGGCCAAATGATCAAAAATACATTAAATCTTGTACTCTGAAGGCAAACTTTTAATTGAGAAAACTGGAGTGTAGAAATCCACTGATGCACCATAAGCATTATAAAAGGTTTTTTTATATGCATCAAGCCAAGCATTATAATATCTTTGGCCAGTAGGATGGATGAAGTGCTTCAAAGCTTAAGAAATCTAGAATTCTCTGGGATATGATATTATAATAAAACAGATCCCAAGATAAGAAAGAAAAACTTAGGGCTGACATTTTAAAAGACAGAAAAGACAGGACCCACGCTGCAGAAGTTTAAAGAGCAATGCAGCATGATGTGTGGCTCCATCTGTACATTTATAAATTAGTCCCAGTCCTCATAGGCCATGTCCAAAGTACACATCTTCTGTCATTGACAAAAATGTAAATTTTTTGTAACCAGGACCAAAATTTCATGGGTTTTTGCACACTTCAGATCAAAATAATTTCTACTTATTCTCCTACTCACATAAGAAAGCAATACAGTAAGCAGCCAGCTAAAAAGCTAAAAATGTTTCTAATCTTGATAATGACCTAGTTTGCTATAATTTCCCATCTATTGGGGAAAATAATAATAAAAAAAAAATTAACCATTTCCTGTTTGTTTCCTACAGCAAAATAGACCACAAAACTGACAAAAAAAATTTACAGAGGAAACAATTACTGGAGATGATATATAGTTACCTAAGAAGTTTCAGTTGATTCAAATGTCAAAACCGACCATCTTTCCTCACACAGAATCACATGCAAATATACTGAGAACTGCTGGATTACATAAATTCAGAATTTTTTTGCATTTTTTTCCTTGTATGGTAAATTCAGTGTCTCTGAATTCAGTGTCTCTGATATATTTAATACATCGAGCAACTGAATGATCTGAAAGCCTCAAGGTCAGCAGCACCTGTGCATACGCTTCTGCTATGTGCTTGTTCTGCAAGTCTGTGCCCCCTTGAAATGTCCATCATGCTGCCTTCAACACTGCAACTGGGCACTGCAAGCCTCGGGAACATGGAGTGCAGGAATCACTGCAATTTCCTGACACTCAGAGCAGTCCTTCAACTAGTACCACTCAAGAGGCCTCAGGAGTTGTGACAGATCTGCAAAACTCAGAGAAGCTCCTTGGATGTTGCAAGGGGGCTGAGAAGACTCCCAAGAATTTTAGCCAGACTATATTTAGTCTTTAAAGCATGAAAACACTTAGTTTATCTTTCTGTAAGAAGGTAAAATGAAACACTGGTAAATGTATCTCTCTAATGCCATTGTTTAAGAAGATCTGGCTGTCCTCTTGGGGAGTGAAAATAAAAAAGAATGTTTAACCCTCCTTTAGGCATGGAAATTCTTCATAAGCAGTTGCACCACCTCTGACTGTGAAGGACGAAAACTGCTAGAGCACAATGGAAGTAATAATGAGTTCTCTGAAGTCAGACATGTCATGGTCACAGATGCAGGCTCTGCAATCTAATAAATAAAAGAAATTAATCTAGACAGAAGATTCCTGTTGAATTTTTCCACTGTCACCAGCTGTTTATTGTCATGCTACTTCATGAATAAGTGAAAGATTTAAAAGGCTTCAGCATTTATTAAATTCCTAATTGGAATCACAGATACTGAGATCTGAGACTACTTCAAGTCATTCTCCCTGATAAGCAAGCTCATCACAACATTCACAAAGAAGCTAGTCAATAAATATGTATAAGCATTTGCTGAAGCAGAAAGCTGTTTCTCTCCACTCTATAGGAGTAAAAAGTTTTGGGTAGTTTCTTTAGTCCTAATTGTAGCTAAATCAATAGTCGGAAGTAAGATGTCTGATCTGAGTCTGTACTGGTGGGCAGAGACAGATGTAAAACAAGAAATATGAAATAGGAAATTACTGTGAAGGGGGCATGTTTCATAAACTCAAGGAAATGGAAAAGTTAGAGCTACTTTCAACATACCATGCATAAAAATCCCTAGCATGTCTCTATCCAGCACATGCAATAACTCATACACAAATAGAATAATGTAATAAGCTGAGTTGGAAGGGATCCATGAGGATCATCAAGTCCTGGCCCTTCACAGGACAGCCTCATTAATCAAATCTGAGAGTGTGCCTGAGAGTATTGTCCAAGCACATTTAAACTCAGACAGGTTTGAGTAGCCTGTTTCAGCGCCCAGACACCCTCTGGGTGAAAACCTTTTCCTGATATCCAACCTAAACCTTCCCTGAAGCAGCTTCACGCTGTTTCTGAGAGGAAAGGGATTGGTAGTTGCCCCCCCACTTCACCTCATGAGGATGTTGAAGACCACAGTGAAGTCTCCCCAGCAGAAAGAAACTGCACAGAAATTTTTTTGACAGAGAAAGAAATAAAGGTGTATATTCCTGACTGAGTGCTTACAAAATAAAGCAGATTAAATGATTTAGATATGCAGGCTCCATTGAACTTGTACTGTAACTAGGACTCTGACCAACAGTTTCCCTTTCATTTTTCAAAAAGCAAGGACATATGTGTCCTACGTATACTCTACACCAATATCCCGTATTATCAGATCTGCCATAAGATTTAGATATTCACATAGATGAATACCCGTACAGTACAAAAGTAATCAGTGACATTTAAAACTATGTTTTGCTTTTCATTAATGAGTCATTATTTTGTTGTCAAGCAGCACTCTAAGACCTTGGAAGCAGTATCTGCTGTCTCCCACTGTGATGACCACCAATTTATTTTACTACTTCACCACTCATGCACAGATTTCCTTCTTTGAAGTCAACCAACTCTCCATACAGTCTCCCTTTCTTAAGTACAGCTCAGACAATCAAAAGCAGGATTGAGAAAAGGAAATAAAGAAGGAAAGGAATCTGGCACTGTTTCAGGATGACCCTTTTGAGCAGCTGCCTGGATCTGAGATTCCATGTTCAGAAGAATTTTTGCAGGCAAGGCAGAAAAAAATGCTGAGCGCACTGCCAGGACATGAGACAAATTCATACCAAAGAGGTAAAAACCAAAATGCTGCAGGCAAAAGAAATGGCAAATTCTAAATTTCCAGATCTAGATAGCAGCCTAGAGGCAAACAGGTGTGATTTGTTAGTAGAAAACACACTCATCTACAAGGAATCTTCTTATCTTCCACGTAATTTTCAAGCTGTCATACTTAAGCTTATGATTTTATTGCCCTTAGAGCTGAAAATATCCTGAGGGAAAACATCAGTCTGAAAGCAAATTGAATTGCAAGCATTTTAATATAAATCTGCTTCATTCAGATGAAGCATTCAAATGACTCTTGCTTGATGCAAAGCAATTCTGCTATTGACTCTCGAGAAAAATGACAGGGCACTTAATCCCTACTACCATAAAATCCCACTGACCATAAAAACCTTGGGGACACAACCCAATATACCTAAATCCTACTGGTCTTCACTTTGCATACAGTTAATAGGGCTTAATTCTGAAATAATCAGTCCAGCTAAAGTGGACTAGATGACTTTTTGTATATTTTCAGAGTTATCTGCTTTTGCTTTCTGTTGCCTCCGTGCAATGGGAAGCTTTGGCTTATCCTTTATAACCAGGAATTTCCATACATTTAAAAATAGAAAAAGAAAATATCATGCATAGGAAAATAAAGAGTAACTCTCTCTCCCTCTGTCAGGCTGAGTAGTACAGATATTTTAGATATGTAGCTGAATAATTTAATAACAGTAACAATAATTAGTAGCACTATTAGTATTAATTATTACATGTACAGAAGTCAATTCAGACTTAGAAGCCAAACCTTTTCCTTTTTCATTGCAGCAGTTAAAGAGAAGGAGTCTATACAGATTTGCTTAAGAAACTTGTCGGTAGGCATTTGAAAGCATACAAAAAGGAAGAAGACTGGGATAGCAGCATTTCTAGGGCATATGAAAAAGAAGCTGTGCATTGTCTTCCTATAGTATAAACTGGTTAAAATGAGCAGCCCATCTATTTTTTTTTCTGAAGTGGAGATGGAGAGAGAAGTAGTGTTAAAGAGGAACTGATGTGTTGACAGTGAAGCTCCATTAATCTTTAAAGAACCAAGTATGTCTAAGTAAATTGCAGATAATATTATCCCATAGTGGAACAAAATAGTCCTGAATTGTTTACCTGGTCCAACAGGCGCTTTTCCCTCTCATTTCTCTCTTCAAAGCTCTCAGTATTGTTTAGACATTGGTGAGGCAGCACTAATATTTACAGTTAGTTTCTGTGTAGATGTATGGACCATCTCTTGTGATAGTGGTACAAATGTTTCTTTGTATGAATACACTATATCAGGGTCTTTCCAGACATTTAATCTCAGAAACAGTGAGATAAAAAGCATGTGTTTTATAGAAACATTTTATAACAAATACTATTAGTTCTTGAAGAGTATCAATTAAAGTCATAGAATCATAATATCATTTGGGTTGGAAAAGACTTCTAAGGTCATCATTAACACAGCATTACCAAGTCCGCTCATAATCCATGTCCCTAAGTGCCTCTGGAAAGGAAATTGCATCTTAGGCTATGTCTGTTTGTGGGTTGCCAGTACAAGATAGCAGAGAATCTAAGGCAAACATGGCCCAGCTACAGACAGGAGATCTTGCAACTGTGCTTTGCAGCACATCATGACCAGAGCTATAGAGTTCCCTGTTCTTAAGAAGGCTTTGAATGCCAGTCAGTTTTACAGTGTTAAACGGGCTCTCTATGAAAAATGGACATGCTCTTCTCCATGCAGTAGACATATGTTGTCTTTTTATCTATTTTTATTCCATAAATAAGTAAAATAAAAAGATGGGTTACTGGATTCAGAACTGGATTCAGTTTCCTCTTCAATGCAAATTTATATTGTGTTTTAAACGAAAACATTTAGATTTAACCTTATAACAAGAGATCCAAAATACATCTTCAGCTTACTCCAAATTCTGCCAGCAGAAGCAGGCAGAGGACACAAACCCTTCTGTCTGGGCAGCTCTTTCAGTGCCTAAGTGTTTGCTCAAGTTTTATGTTCAGGTATCACTATTTTGACCAGGATGAGCAAACACCCTGAGCTCATATCCACGACCTTTTCAGATCCAGCAAGTAGAGTTGCTTGCAAGACACAGTCAGATAGAATTTCTCAGAAAACAGCAACCTGTGCAGACTCCATAGTTCAGGTAATACTACCTACACATACAGGGTTTTTATGATGCAGCTGAAAAATTCACCTTGTATGGTGCAAAGCTCTTTTACTCACAAAAAGCAGACTATTACAGAAATCTATTGTCATTTCCAAACCATAACATATTTCAGTGGCAGAAAAAAGTTCTGATACTTATTGCAAATTTTGGAGATTTCAAGCTAAGTGAGGTGCCCTTGAACTTGGTTTATATGGACAGAATGAAGCTTTAGAACAGATACAATGGATTGCAGCTAAGCCTTAATAGTCTTAGTTTTGCCTTTGCTAAAGAGAGCTTGTAGGAAAATCTTAAAATTATTCTGGACATTGAAAAATCACAAAAGAAAGACACATTAGGTGTCAGTAAAAAAGGTGGTAAGAGATTAAAAAAAAACAATCCAGGCTAGGAAAACATTTTCTCATGTAACCAGTTGAAGGACAATGGACATTCATGAGAAGAATAATAACTTTTAAAATAAAACTTATCAGTATAAGAATATAAAGGCTGTTTTAAAGAATCATGACAGTTGCATGGTAACAAGAGAGATTAAATGAGATCTGAATACTGTGGGGCACAGGTAATTTAGAAAAATGAAAAGGAACAAAGCATGAAAAAAATGTTTTATTACTATCACGAAAAAAAAGTAATTTTGATACAGAAGGTGAAAGAAACACAAATAATGGAGAATTATAACAGCTTGATAATCAAGAAAAAAGATAACAATAAACTATTATGGAAGATCCAAATAATTAGTAAATAATACAGATTATGAAAAATTAATTTCAAATTGGAATCTATTTGTATGTATTAAATATAAACCAGAGAAGAATATCAGTGATATAATTAAAAAAATGCAGCACAAGAAAGTCAAAATAATGTAACATACTAAGAAAAAGACAAAAAAAAAAAAAAACCCAAAGATAAAAAACAACAAAAAAAAAACCTTTTTGAGAATATTTTCAGTGAAAAAGCTGAAAAAGTTCATAACCAGGATAATCAACCACCTACTTAGACATATGAGGCCATTTGACAAAAATAAAATAACTTTAGGAAACAAGAAAGAAGTGCTAAACTACAGCCAAATAGATTTAGGAAACATGCCTGAAATAGGCATTATCATGTAGTAGTATGTGGTTCTGAAGGAAAAGAGAAATTTACAAATTAATTTTTCAGTGTAGTTTCAATGTAAATTCTTGGCAAAAATGCTTGGCTTCAGTATTTCTAACTTTCTATTAGGTACATAATCATGGTAGGCTCAACTTCTATGGTCAACAAAAAAGAATGTAGTAGGCAGTTCCCTCAGACCCTCTGAAATATCTTCTAGAGAAGCTTCTTCCACCATCTGGAACACAGCTATTAAATAAATGTAAATAAAACATGGTAAATAAAATGGCTGAATAGACATAACAATTTTCAATTTTCAATTTCATATTTTCAATTCGTGTCTCTCTGAGGATCTGAGGTATCATAGTGTTTAGAACCATTTTCAGTTTGAAAACAGTATGTGTGAGACACTGTGGGGAATCTGTACATCTCTGAAGATGTGTGTGGGGAATCTATAAGAGCATATGTATGTCTAGGATGAGTGAAAGTTTTCCTTGCTTTGAAAATTATTCTCTCCCCCTAGAAGTCAGTAGCAATTTAATAGAAACTAAGTAATCCCTTTGCAAATAAATAACAGGAATATCAAGTAAATAATTAAATTACTTAATAATAAACATCACTAAATATGAATTTCCAAGAAATGCTTGGATATAATGCGCAAATATGTATCCCATGTATGTGTACTGTAGGTATAATAATCTTTAAAACTTAATATATTATTGTATACTGCAAAAGTAGTAAAAACTGGTAGAAAAAATCTAGTATTGGTTATGAATTAACTACATTACAAAGTAGAACTATAGCAAAAAAAAAACTATTCTGATGAAATCCTACTATATTCTCTCTCACAGATATTGACACTCATACTTTAAAGAGGATTATCTGAGTTGCTTTGAAACACCACACATCTTCACATTTTATAATGAAAAAGGCTAATATAGGTAGAAAGCAGTACAGAAGTAGGTCATTAGCATGGTGAAGAAAGTTAAAGATCTTAGCTCCTGGTAATAGTTATAGAAAATATTCTTTCTTCTAGCTGAGGAGATCTCTGCTAACAGGAAAGCAATTAAGAACAGACTGAAGCTACAGAAATGTCTGATTTGTAATGAACACAGGCTCAGGCATTTAGAAGTTCAGATTGAAACATGAAAACATAATAAAGTAGAGACAGGATTACCCTGCAGCATGAGAGGAGGTATAGAGAGGAACTCATGTTAGAAAATTAACTTAAGTAAACATATACCTTAGAAATTACATTCCCTTGATATATTCTAAATATATATGTCCAAAGTAATAAATACTTCAAAATATTCCTGTCTCAAACTACAAGGATAGACTAAATTATTTACAAACACCTTCTAGGAAATTATTGGCAGAGTACTCTGGCAACAGGGGAATCAAAATTGAAAACAATAGTAACTTATATTTAAGTAGAAGAATTCCTTAGTGTCAATTATCTTGCTCTTTGCTTGTTTTTATTCCAGGAAGATAAATGTTTGCTTAACTTCACCAGACCAAGAAAGACTTTTGTCCTCATA
Organism: Sturnus vulgaris; assembly: GCF_052056855.1. Lineage (NCBI taxonomy): Eukaryota > Metazoa > Chordata > Aves > Passeriformes > Sturnidae > Sturnus > Sturnus vulgaris. Next base: position 116,093,773 of record NC_142243.1, on the reverse strand, counting down.
ATGGAATATTACTATGGGCCAACTGGTTGCAGACATGCATTTTAAAACGCTTGATGCTAAAGATACACAATATACATACCAACCTCTTTAGTGTCAGTGGTGATCATCAACTTAATATTGTTAAATATGAACCAATCAGAATACAATCCCGGATTCTGATCAGCCGGCCTCTTCTTCCCCTTGTTTATAATGCCATAAGCTGGCAACAAGTTTTCCTGCTTGAGATTTCACAGCCAGTGAGTGATGCTTGAGGTGATGGGTGATCCCAGACACACATCCTAACCAGCTTTCAGTCCCTCAGAAAGGTAGATGCTCCTTCCCTTCCCACTTTCCCCCTTCACTCTGAACCTCTATTTCCATGAGAAGAACTTTTGCCTGTATGGGCCTCTAGGGCAGAGCTGCTAGGCAGGGACTGGAGAGGCAAGGTACATAGGTCAATACAGTACACATCAAAAGGCAACTTGAAAAGAGGTCTCAGATACCAACTGAACTGACAGGGGAATTCAGCTGGTTCCCTGTGCTCAAAATCTTGTACTAAGATTTTATATCAGATTTTTAACTGCTGTATTTTTATGGTACATTGAGAGAATAATAAAAAAAAAATCTTTAACAAAATACAGTAGGAGCTCATCACTGGGACATACCCAAACTTATGACACACAAAGCCAAGATCTTAGCCTTTAGATACTGAATGTGGCAGATTGTTGCCTGTCTGCTACAAAATTTCAGAATTATGAAGTCCATATAGTTAGACTATAGCACTAGTGGTGCTGCATATTGAGACTATTCATAACAGAAGTGATACAAACACAAGATTCATGAAAAACAAACAAACAAACAAACAAACAAAAAAAAACCCCAAATTCTTATTTGTCCAGCAAACACCAACACAATTTCTAAAAGACCCAGCTGTGGGTTTAATCATCTGGAAAGAATCCAAAGCACCCTACAAAGAATGCAATTAGGCTGCACATAGTAGGTCTAACCACTTCTGCCTGGCTGGTCCTCTCCATTTCCGAAGTATCAACCTCTACAGGGAGCCTACATGATGTAGGCAGCTACAAGGTAGAAGCTATGTCTACTCTTCAGTATTGGACCAGTGACCATTTTGAATAAATGAGATTTATCAAAAATGAAATGGTTTTCACAGTGGCCTGTTATTTCTTTATTTCTACCTGTTAATTCAATTGAGGATGCCAAACCACTCTGAATGGAAAGTCTAGAAAGATCCTCAAATAAACCTTGCCAGTGCAGTCATTATGCCCTGCTGATAACAAGTTAATTCAAATATTAGATTATTAAGCACAGATGCAATTCAGGATTACATAACAAATAAAATGCTTTATTAATTAAAAAAAATATATTTCATCAGCAAAATTCTTTTCTTCCCCTATAGCAGAAAAATTCCCTAGTCCTACATTATGGAATTAAAACAATGTTGTGCAATGTAGATAAACTTCTCCAGAAGGGTACTCTTTGTTTCATTAGCAACCACAGAAAAGCTCTGCTGTCACTTTGCCAATAGACATATGCTATCGAAAAAATTCAATCCCGCACCCTACTCATTCACAGTCCATATGAATATCTAGAAGGCAAAAATAAGCATATAGCCAGTCAATCAGAACAAAAGTATCAGCATTGTTTCAGGTACATCTTCAGGTGTTTTATTTGCAGATTTTCACTAAAGTCTTCAACTAACAAGCATAGGCAAAGTTAGACGACCCTTTTTCTCCTGCCCAAAAGTAAGAAGATAATCAGGATCCAAGGAAAGTACAAAATGTAGACGGAAAATGAGATGCTTAAATTAATCACAATATATTAACCCAAATGGGTAATAATGAGCATTACAAGTAAGTACTGACATTTCTCATCCTTAAGAACTATTCAATGTCCAGACTAAATGTAAATATATTTCATTTTCCTACCAGTATGACTTGAATTTTAAGTTTATACCTATAGATGGTGAAAGAGATACTCCATTTATACTTTCGTTTGGCAGGCACGTCTTTGAGTAAAAATTGATTCTCATTTTCCACATGGCACCATCGGCCTTTAAGTAGAGTGTCCGTCTAAAGCAGTGCCTTACTTCCACCTTTCAGCTGCCTTGCACTTGTGATGATAGTTGACAAAACAAGAAATCAAGCTGTATGTCTACACTAAGTTTTACATACACACACAAAAAACCCCCAGCTGTATCTGTATCTACCACTACATATGCATACATACACACATATACCACCCCTGCTCACCTGTCCACAGCATGGCCTATACCAAGCTTCAAAGTCACCCCAAAAGAACAGCTAACCAATGTTCAATAAGCTGGGCACAGCCCTATCTTGAACTCAGTTTAAAAAAAAAAAATAAAAAAAAAATTAATACAGTCATATTCTCATAGCAAAGCCAGACACGTATATTAAGAAAATACCCAAGCTAAAAAACTCTACCATAGTATAATGTTAATACAACTTGAAGACTATTTTGTCTCAGGAAAGCTGTATTTGGTGTAATGGATAATTTATTTTTTTTAATGATTACCAGTCTTGCTAGAAACTATAAAATAAGGAAATAAAAACTGTTTGTCTCTTTCAGGTCCTAGAGAAGAGTAGATGATATGCATTTTTTTCCCTATCACCTTAGCTTTAATTTAGATAAACTACAAAACAATTTCACAATCCATTTTGAAGAATACAAAATATTTTAGAGCACAAGATGGGGAAAATTAACTGAAAACTTCTCCATACTGTCCTAATCATTGCTTACAGAACTCCTATTTATCATCTTATCCTTAGGATTTTTCTTTTACATGTGATATATTTCATTTATTGCAGAGCTGAAATCTACACAAGATTGCCTTCGATCCAGGCAGTCCTGGACAGTCTCTGTTCTCTGAAGTACATTGGCTATTACAGGACAGAAACAAGGAAAAGACAGCAGTTTAGATAATAGATAATACAGTTAATATATGTGAATTACTCTTAGTAAGGGATGGTATCTGTTATTTAGCTTTCATAAATAATTCATATAATTTAGTTTAAAAAGGATGAACTAGTCAGAAAATGAAAGCCAGATGATCACACTGGATTCAAGAAGACATTAATGCTAGAATAATTTTGAAGTTATTGACTATTCTTGTTACTAAGGCTGTTAATTAACTGCAAATATTCTGCTTGATTTAAAACTTTTAAAGTGCAGGATGTGTAAATATTTTCAGGGCTTTCTAAGTGCCTCTCTACCAGTTTATTCTAATGTAAATTACAAATGATTACAACAGAAACACTGTGTGTGCACAAGCACTTATTATCTTCCCATCCAAGCAATTAAATAGCAACATAAACATATACAGAGTACATAAAACAAAACAAGCAACTATTTCTTCTGGAATATTATGCTTACTCATATACTTACTCTTTTATCAGTGTGATAAAATCCAGTTTCTCAAAATGGTAAGTATTTTCCTTCTTGATTTTTTAAAAAATATTTACAATTTACCCAATACCAAAGAATGATTATGCCAAAAATAAAATAAAGATCAGTATACAATCAAACCTTTTAAATACTTGACAAATTTGTAATGAGATTTTTTTTCCTCATTAAAATAAGGAAGAGGGATCAATTAAATCTATGCATAAGATCTTTTCAGCAATTAGGCCTTCCATAATGGAATGGCAGGGGTTGATTTTTTTTTTATGCCACTTTACTACCAACTGTACAAAGTTCCATCTTATAGATGCATCATATGTCTATACATACGTTTATCTGGGAACTGGTATTTCACATTGTTTTCACCTTACCTCAAGGTAAAACCTTTTCCTTTAATTATTGGAGAGCATTTATTTTACTAGTTTGGCCTTTTTCAAGAGAGATGCAAAATTATATGCCACAATCAGAAAAAAAGAAAAACAAAACAAAACAAAAAACCAAAAACCACATAAATTTCCTTTTAATTTCATTCAAAATTTGAACATTTCTAAGAAGGATTACTTTTCACTCTTTCCAAACGCAATGAAGATGTCAGAATCCTGACCCAACTGCACATTTCACAAACACAGCATGCAGAGCACCTCAAGCAATCAAGAATGCTGACTACCAAAACCACCTTTGTCTTTTTGAACAACGTGACCATTAAGTCTGCTGATTTCTTGAAGCTTGTGGAAGGCAGTGGGTATCTTTCCTATAGGACAATGTGCACAAAAACTGCAGAAACAGATCTTATTACAGTACATCATTGAGTACTTTTGGCCCATGTTTCAAACAGCAGAAAGACCAGGTACTTGAGGATCCAGTACTTGAGGGAGGGAGAGAAATTCTTGGTAGATACATTAACTGAGCAGTGTCAAGAGACTCTGGGAAAGCTGAAGATAATAGAAAAGCACTTTGAAGCTCTGTAATCCAACAAAATTTTTATATCACTATGAGCTAAACCAATTTAAACATATACTCTGATAAATCCTCAGCAAATATAAATCCCCTCTTACCTTTCCAGATCACATCATAACATTCAATAAAGAGTCCAATTAGTGGTACAGAGATGGTATACACGGCCAGACCCACTCTTTAACCTTACTGCAGACCATTATTTTCTACTGTGTAATTGATTATTTTTACACTAAATCATCTTTTTTTTTTTTTTGTTAAAAAAAATGAGGAGGAAATAAATATGTGTTGTGGAAACAGAATAGAGCTGTGACTTAGAAAATGTGCAAACACATCTCTCAGTGGGATTTTGTCACCACGATCACAGCAGTATGCTGTAAATAGTTTCTCTTTAGCTGAGTTGCTCAGGCTTCAGAATGACATTATTAGTATTAAATGGAACCTTTGGAAACTAGCAATTTATGTTATAAATTCTCTGTTGTTTTCTTGAAGCTTTAAATGGAAAAGTGAAACTTGGTTTAGAGTTTCTGTAAATAGGAAAAGTTTCATTGAGACTTTCAAATTACAGTCTTCAGAAGTCAAAGAGAAGTGCTTGTGGCAGGCACAGTTTGAAATCCTAACTGTTAATGGCAAGATATATTTTTACATTCACTCAGAATGTAAGATTTCAAAAGTTTTTAGAAAGGCTGTGAGGTGGAAAAGTTCAGCGTGTACGCATAGCTGATGAAGATTCATTTGGAGGCATGAACATACCTGGGGCTGGCAAAAAAATTTATGTGATAAAGATGGTACATTAGGTCAGAGGTAGCTAAAAATGAACTTCAGATTCTTCAGGGACATTCTCCTTTTAGTCAATAAAGGGCAAATGGCCATCTTCTTGTTCCATTTCTCTCTGCAGGCTTCAGTGAAGTTGACCATAAGATAAGGTTGTACTTCATGACAAGGACAGACAGATTCCTGGCAAACTGCTTAAAAGACCTCTTATTTGTGATCTCCCTTGTATGCAACTATTTTTTCATCCTTTTCATAAATTAAAGGCTGCTTGCAGAAGTACTGTCACAGCAGAATCTTAAGTACTAATAGGCAAGTAACACTCTCCTAGCTACTCAATACAGCTATTACGGTCCACCAAACTAGTCCAAGTGCTTTGAAGAAAAACTGGTCACTGGTGAAGAATAAACATCCCAAACTTGAAACAAAAATTACTTTTCCTCCTCCCCTCCTCCCCCAAAGAACAAGCTATCCCATAGGAAAAGTTCCTTGAATTGAAAGACCAGAGTGACATATGGTACTAAGGCTTTATTTCTATTGTACTATTGAGTTTTCTGCTAAAACTCAGTTTTTATATATTACTTTTAAAGTGATTTGTACCTCATCTCAACTTAGAGATTTTTCCCATTTATAAAACTCTTACCTGTTATTCACCTCATTATCCTCCCATGGTACAATTAAGAATTGCCTGGAGATATTGGGAATATTTGAGAACCTAGGAAACTCCCTAATAAATATGTAAAGCTAAAAAGTAATTAAATACAAAGCTTGACCAGGCTACCTTATTAAATGTAAGTTCTACAGTGTATAGTAAAGAAGTCAAGTTCTTTGCTGTCATCTTTATGTTAGGATCTCCACAACGTGCTTGAGAACAAATCAAGTTTCTAAAGCACCAGATAAGGATTGAAATTAATTACTTCACCTTCTAAGAAAAAATAATTCTCTTTGGAGAACTTCAGTTTTTGCATACAATGCCAAATAAACTTTTTGAGAGAATCAACATGCCCCAGAATATCAGAGAATTAAGGACAATGGCGTGTAGTATTTTGCTGACACAAAGAAACATAATATGTATGCATTATAAAGAAAAAGCTTCAAGCAGAAAACTTCTACTCCACTGCATGCATTTCTCTTTCTAGAGAGAAGACAGGAGAATAAACAATATATGATTTGACACAGAACATGAAGATGTGCAATTTACCATGACAAAATAAAGGAAAAAATAAAATTAGAAAGGCTGAAAACAACCGGGTTTTCTGGTTTGGTTTGGTTTGCCCCTCATTCCAACTCACTTTCAGCTGTGTTTCTACTTTTCAGCTAAAAATGAAAAGGGTATTTGTATACCTAGGAATTCACCTAGTTATTCTAACTGTGGATATTACCACTCTTGTCCTGACTATGTCCTTAGCTACTCAGCAAAAATATGCTTTTGCTCTAGATGCAGTAGTGTCATGTTCCCTACAACATAACAGACGGAAAGGCAAGAAAATGAGCAAACAAACATCCATGATTTCACTATTTCACTGGAAGCTGAAGAAGGAACAAAAGATGAACTGAGAAAGTTACATGTCTTCAATAATCAGAAGGCAGGCTAAGAAACTACATATAATTTTCATAACTTATAAGCCTCACCTCAAAAAGAAATTTATTGCAATTAGGGTTTGGGACTTTTTTTCTAGTAAAAGATGTTCATAAAAGTTCAGAAAATTTGCAGATACAAGATGCAAGGTAACCAACATAATATGAAGACTTCACTAACCTCCCACGCAAAGATTCCACACTTTCCAATAGGTTTGCTTTATTTGAGTATTGCTTACAAAAATTACCACTACTAATCTATGATCACATATCAGCAACAAAAGAGTACTTTTGCCTATGTTGAAAACAATCCCTGGGCTGGAAAAAAGGTCAAGAGAACAGCAGATGCAAATAAAAGGTCATTACCAGGCTAATAACATGAAAGGCAGGTATGGAGTAAAACATAAACAAACAAAAGTTATAAAAGAGAAAGATCTTCTCTGCCTAAATAACTTCTATGGAGACACGGTCTATCTAGTTTGGGGGGATTTGTGATGCTAGGCTGCAGTAAGAACACCACAGCTGTCACTTACTGTACAGATGAAGTACAAGATGATGAACAATGAAGGATGATTTGCCACATTCTGCACTTGGATATCTTGCTGACACATAAAATCTCCACTGCTATCATGTACACCAACCCATCACAGCAGGGCGACAGTCACGGGAAAAGATATATACACCCAGTCATTATATAGGGCTATTTGCACATGACTCTACACTTCCCAGATCTTAATGTCTCTATATTTAAAATATTACAGACATCAAAGGAAAGGACAAGGAAACAAAGTTTTAAGGAGTAAGTGTTCAGAGTCTTTTGTTTGCCTCTCCTTCAGGCACAGATATAGAAAGACCTCGCAGAGGATCTGTTCAAAGGAATTGTAAAGAAATAAACAAGAATTTCAAAATCAGATGGCGAGGAGTTACATCCTAGGCATCAAGGAGAAAAGGATTAAGAGTTTAGGCCACACTATCCTGATCTATGTATGGTTTAGATTGTCTATCTGAATGCAATGCAGGAGGTCCGGATCTATGAGAGCTGGCTTTGGTTTAAAGGGGTGAATGCAGAATGAATTGGTTATTCAATAAGCAACTTTGATTGACACAATAAATCAGACCTATATCATATGGAAAGGCCAGTCACAGACAGATCAATGGCATTTAACCCATCTTTATTTTCATTTCCACCTCTTCTGACTGCATTTTGAAAGGAAGGACAAAAACAGACACCAAAATTAAGCCTGCTTTTTCTCTGTTTTTTTTTTTACAAACTCAAAAGTCCTTAACAGCATGTTCTTTGCAGGTTCTGGCTTTTTCTAAAGCCAATTACTGTCACCAGTCCTATTCTCCTATTTCTCCCCCAGACCAAAACACCATCCAGATGAACAGCCCTACCTTCACAGGCATCATAAAATTGATGCATTTTTTCAGGGAAATATCCAGGATGGAAATCATAGCCCAACATCACTCTTACAAGAACCCTAACATCATATAATCATAGTATCATTTAAGCTGGAAAACCTTTAAATTCATGATATCCAACCACAACCTAACACTTCCAAGTCCACTACTAAACCATGTCCCTAAGTGCCACATCCATAGGCCTTTTAAATTACACCAGAGACTGTGACTCACCCTAGGCTGACTCACTTTCCCTGGGGACAGCCTGTTTCCAGGCTTGACAACCCCTTCAGTGAAGAATTTTTTCCTAATATCTAATCTTAACCTCCACTGGAAAAACTCAAGAACATTTTCTTTGTCCTCTCACTTGTCACCTGGGAGAAGAGATTGATCACCACTTCACTACAACCCCCTTTCAAGTAGTTGTAGAGAGCAATAAAGTCTCCCCTGAGCCTCCTCTTCTCCAGACTAAACAACCCAGCTCCCTCAGCCACTCCTCATCAGACTCCTGCTCCAGACCCCTCACCAGCCCTGTCATCTTTCTCTGGACATGCTCCAGTATCTCAATGTTTTTTTCCTGAAAGGAGAAGCACAGAACTAGATACAGGATTCAAGGTGTGGCCTCACCAGTACCAAGTACAGGAGAATGAATAATCACTGTCCTGGTCCCTCTGGCTACATTATTTCTGACAAAGGCCAGGATACCATTGGCACCAGCTGGGCACACCTCCCTCAGGGCTGCTCACCACTGCAGACTGGTACTGGTGTCTGGTTGAGCAGGGCACAGCCTACAGCTGGCACTGGGGCAGCAGTGTATTCCCACCAGGAGCTCCGCCTGGGCAGCTCTATCAGTTATGGTAGGTGCAGAGCTTAAAAGAGGTCATGGCTTTCATCCAGGTGGGTACCTGGTTTCCTGGTCAAGCTGGCAGAGCTCCATCACCTTTGCTGTCCCCTTGCATTCAAACTGCCAAGCCACATGTCCTGCTTGCAGCCCTGGGTGCTGACATATCTTAAGAGCTTCCTTTATATGTCTGGAGGACTTGGCCAATGTTGCTTCTGGCCCTGGACAGGTCTCACTAGACAACCACTGTGGCACAAGCTGTGAGCTCCTGATGGCTTTCTCAGATCCTGGAGGATCTGTTGCCCAGCAAGGATGGATAGCTAGCCAGCCCATTGGGCACCAACAGACAAATCTATCTGGTTTATCTGAACACGAATGGGATTGCATCTGTAAGTCCTGCCTTTACCTAATTGCTGATACTACTGATTTTTTTGGCACTAATACATGTGTTGCTGGGACCACATTGTTTTATGAACCTGTTTCAGAGGCACAACTAACAAACCTGTCAAGTTCCTTATAAGCTCTTCTCAGCTCTCCTGTAAAGTCATTCATTCCGAGATGAATTCTCCTGAACTAGTACTCTGGCTTGCACATGCTGGGCACAGTCTGCTGTCAGTTACAAGCTCTCAAGAAGTCACATAAACTTCCTACTACTTCTTCCAAATGCCTCAGGTTTCAAATACATTAACTTGGCTTGCATTGCCACAACATGTACAGCTCCGTGTGTGATTGCTTTATTTACTTTTTATTTTGTTTGGCTCTGACCTTGAGCTCAATATTTCAGATCAGATCTCCATTTTAATATTCGATTGTGCCCTGAGTTTTGCCAGAGAGACTGGCATTTCAAAGATAGCCACTGGAAGCCACCTCAACATAAAGTGCACTGGCCCAGAGAGTGAGGTGAGTTTAACTGTGGTCATGAGAAATGACAAACATAAGAACTGGAAAAAAAAAATTCTTTAGGGATTTAGAAAACGACCAGAAGATTCTTGCACATGCAAGAAGAAATGGTGAATACCACTGTTAAGCTATTTAATCAGATACTCAAGAATATGATTGGCAGATGAGAGCAATGGCAAATAGCCTCGGGAATCTGGACAGAGTTTAGACCTAAACACCCAAAGGAAAGGAAATCCATTCAAGAAAGTCTTTGATTGCCTCTTTACATTTGAGCAATATCCATTGTTGTCCAGCATGAATATTACAGAATTCCATATCGTTTTATTACAGTCATATTTTAGTAGACAAACAACTTTCGTTTTTCCTGATTTTTAACAATTATGATTTCCTTTTAACACATTAACAGCAATCAAGCAACTTAGGTATTAAAGCACAACTAAAGAGTGTTCAGCTTTTTTTAGTGATATTTGGCCTAGTACCAGTGCAAGTATGGTAAAGAATTAAGCAGATTACAGAAGGTGTACCAAAAGCTGTATTTACTTGTAGGATTGCTCTCCAGACACAGCAATCACAATGAGTAAATGAAGATTTAACCTCTGACCTATTAAATGTAAACAGTCCAAGGAAGTAGGGATTGCCAAAACAGCATCCAGCATTAACAGCTCATCTTGTACAATGCATTTTCTTCTGTATACAGTGCATTTAGGACTTCTTCAATGCACAATAAAACTGAAATATCTGGAACTGTAATTATACATGTGTTCTCCTTTGATAGGTTTTTGACCACGTTCATATTTTCTTCACCAAACTTTCCCTGCGGCACATAAAATGAGCTTTCAATGATCTTTCTGTATCCTGCTAAAATACTAATCCAGCAAAGCTTTTCATAATCTACCTTTACCTACATCTACTTCCAAAACGTTGAGCATTTTTTGGCATTCATTCACAGTGGAATTCCAACACTTGCAGATGTGCCACACTTCTGAGACATCTCAGAGCATTTATCAGGTAATAATCACAGAATCACAATATCACAGCACTTTTATGGTTGGAAGGCACCTCTGGAGATCGTCTAGTCCAACCCCTCTGCCAAGGCAGGGTTACTCAGAGCTTGGGCATCTTGTACCAGTACTTTGCCACCCTCAATGTAAGGAAGTTCTTTCTCGGGCTGAGGTGAAACTTCTTGTGTTTTAGTTCATGGCCATTGTTCCTCATTCTGTTGCTAGGTGCCACCAAAAAGGACCTGGCACCATCCCCTTGGCACCTGCCTTTATATGCATTAATGAAATCCTCTCTCAAAGTTTTCCAGATTTAACAGGCCCAGTTCACATAGTCTCTCCTCATAAGAAAGATTCTCCTGTCCCTGCATCATCCTTGTGAACCTCCACTGGACCCTTTCCAGAAACTCCTTATCCTTCTTGCACTGAGGAGCCCAGAACTGGACACAATAGAGCTGAGTAGAGGGAGAGGATCACCTCCCTTAACCTGCTGGCCACACTCTTCCCAAGGTACCCCAGGATACCACTGGCCCTCCTGGCCCCAGGTTTTCAAAAAAGGAATTTGTGCACTAATGTAGCGTTATTATGTATGACTATCTCAGGCTAGCTCCCCTCTGGATGCTTTAAGTATTTGGAAGATCACTCTAGATGGCCACATAATGATTATACATCAAAACACTTCTATACAACTTTTGCAGTAGGCCTGTTAGTCTGAAACTAATGCCGAAAGCTAAAAAAATCTTTTTTTTTTTTTTTCTTTACAACATAATTAAAGTTATGTGAAAGTCTGAGATACAACTGCAGAGAGGCCAGACCATAATAACACCAGGGAGTAATTGCAAAGAATGACTGGCAGCCCTGAGTAAAGAGCACAGCAGTTCATTAGATATTTTTCTATAAACCGAATGACATAAATCATTTGGGACTTAAATACTGTCTGCGCTATGTTTGAAATGTAGTTGAGATAACCAAGAGCATTAAGTATTCAAAATAATGATAACTTAATTTTGTAGAAACAGAAGTGATTAAACTGAAGGAACTCTGAATTTTATATTGGCCAAAAATGTGGATTTTTTTTTTTTAATAAATTACAGTGTAATTGTAGTGGTTTTTAAATCTCATTAAAATGGTTCTCAAACAAAGAAGCATTCTGCTGCTGCAGTGAAAATTCAAACATTCACATGTACTACTGGACTCATTAAAATGTTCTTACCGGATATGAGAAGCTTAGGTCCTGTACTCTCATTCCACTGAACAACACCATTAAATAATCTCAGTCTGATTGTGAAACCAACTACAGAGCCTTTCATTTATTAAAACAAATTTTAAAATCAAACTACAAAACAGTGAGAAGAAAATTGGATTTTTGGAATCTCTAGTTTAAATAATCAAAAACTATACTAGTAAAGGCAGTGCAAACATTTTCCTCACAATTCATTGCATAGTAATATTAAAACATGCAGATCGAATTTGTGAATGTTGTAGCTTTACACATACACATAGAAGCTACCTGAATTTGCTCAGATGCTTTGCTTTGAATGTAATATTACTTCTTCCATTTGGCTTATTTCTACTGTCTTTCCTAAGGCAAATCACCCAGTACAAGAGAGATTTCTTCATTCACTAGTACCCTTCTGGATGAATAGTTCCACCTATGAAGGGTACAAAGTCTATTCCGAGATAAGGATTTTAAGGTCCTTTGTTTAAAGAGGAGAAACAAAAGGAAGCCGTGCATTTTTTTCTTACTGAAAAACAGAATATGAAACACAGAACCCCAAGTCATTACCAACATGATCTAGGTGCTTATATTTTTGAATGCATAGAAAGAGTTTTTCAGGCACCAAACCCGTTCCTAACTGCTTAAGCATTCAAGTTTTCATAAAAGAGGCTTACACACTAAATTCTTTTGCATGCATGACTATCTCAGGGCAGATCCCCTTCAGATGCCTTAAGCATCTTGAAGCTCAGTCTGTTAGACGGCCACAAAACAGGATGCATCAAAACTCTTATAAACCTTTTGCATCAGGACTGTGAAATGCAGGCAAGGAAAGCTACAGCTGAGAGATACAAAAAATCTCTACACAGCATATTTTTGCTTCAGAAAGTAGTTAAAGTTACATGAAAGTTTGAGATACAATTGCAGAGAGGCCAGATCATTGTATCTTGTTCGACTTCTTTTTTCCGTATCTATCAATACAGTTTTATGAGGAAGATAAAGAACTGAAGTAAAACCAAAATGAATATCTACTATTCCCCAATTCCTTCTGATGTACAGGGGAGGTCTAAAATCTAAACAAGCTTTAAAAAAACATGATCATTTAGAGAAAAATTTTTACTTTTTAAGTCATCAGGACTTTATTTGCCATAGAAGTCTTGCAGCTGATGCTAGAAGACAGTGCTTTAGACAATCCTTGATATTCATCTATGACCAATCCCAGACTGCAAAATTTCTGCTACATGAAATAGAAAGTTTTGCACCATTTTATGACTCATGGACTCAGAGGTCCTTTTCAGTGGTACAACCACTTAAAGTCATAACAACAAAATCCAGAGTTTACTTTGGGGATGAGAGAGCTCTATCTCTATTTATTTTATAACAGCCTATTGAAGCTGTGATCTTTCCAGGGTTGTATAACACCTAGACAATGTACCTAAGAACTTCGTGTGACCACTGGTTGCCACAAGAACTGCCAGCATTAGAGAAGCTTGAGCCAAATATTCTAGCATCCAGCATTTTAATCACTGAGAAACTTGTTGGCAAATGCTGCTCCAATAACACTAATTGGATAAAGTAGGTGCAGGGCTAATTAAGCTGTACTGATTCTTACCTCTTCATGTCCTAAACACGTATTTTTACTAGATTCCATTCTATTTGACAGGAGGCTGTTGAAGTTAATCACATAGGATAAGTTTAGCCATCTGCAATGAAGTTCCAAAGAAGTATCAGGACATCTTTAGTTTAGTTTTCATTTAGCTGTGGCAGAGAATTAGGCCTGAAGCCAGTCTTCTGTTACAGCTTTAAATTTGGCCCACTGTCAACATTTGCAAACAAAATTTGCAATTTTACAAAGGCTTTTACAATACAGCATTTAAAATTTAGTATTAAATTAAGCTACATATTACTTGACAGATTTGGGCACATAAAATGAAAACTTGAGTTTTTCAGAGCAGCCAGAAAGACAATAGAAAAAAAGCCATGTACTATCTGGATATGACATAGTTCATTGTACTTTTCACATGTACAGCTATTAATAATGAAAATAATTAAGAGGGAAGGGACATTCCAATCAAAGTATTCTACAGCCAGTGTTCATACACATTATGTCCATGTGTGGAATACAAGGTATTTTTGAGAAAGAGTAGAAGACTGAAAAAAAATGCTATGCTAGAAAAGCTCTGGTAAACTCAAACCAGCATCAAGCACTCCTCTCTCAGCTATTTTAGCAGGAATAGGCCATAAAGTAAATAAACAATTTTTCCGCTGAAATTTTTAAATATCTGAAATCCCTAAGACACACTGTTACTATTGTTCATAGTAGGGCAGAATTAACATTTTTGCAAATTCAGCCTAATTATACACCTGGAAAACATGTGTTCAACCTACCCCCATTTCCCTTAAGATGCCAGTCATCCTTTTCATTATGTTTGTGTCCACAACACTAGAATTAAAAATGAAAATGTGTCAGTCTGTTTTTAATGACCAAGACTTCTTGTGGATGCCAGTAAACATTATTGAAATACCATACATAGAGACAGGTAAAGAAATGGTGTAAAATTACCCTTTACTATAATTTATTTCCTTCCTTCCTTCCTTCCTTCCTTCCTTCCTTCCTTCCTTCCTTCCTTCCTTCCTTCCTTCCTTCCTTCCTTCCTTCCTTCCTTCCTTCCTTCCTTCCTTCCTTCCTTCCTTCCTTCCTTCCTTCCTTCCTTCCTTCCTTCCTTCCTTCCTTCCTTCCTTCCTTCCTTCCTTCCTTCCTTCCTTCCTTCCTTCCTTCCTTCCTTCCTTCCTTCCTTCCTTCCTTCCTTCCTTCCTTCCTTCCTTCCTTCCTTCCTTCCTTCCTTCCTTCCTTCCTTCCTTCCTTCCTTCCTTCCTTCCTTCCTTCCTTCCTTCCTTCCTTCCTTCCTTCCTTCCTTCCTTCCTTCCTTCCTTCCTTCCTTCCTTCCTTCCTTCCTTCCTTCCTTCCTTCCTTCCTTCCTTCCTTCCTTCCCGTCTGTCCTTGTTCAGGAATGTACCCATTTAACGTCATCCTTGTGAAAACTTACTTTGTTATATGTGATACTAAGAATGTTGCATGGACAACTAGAAATGTAATGTATTTTGTATTTCTTTTACAAATAGACTAGCACATATAGTTTTGCTGTACCAATTAAGTATAGCAGCTTGTTAACACAATCACTGTTTTCACATACAAAACACTTTATAAATCTAGCACAAGATGTGGGCTTACGATTTCTTCATGAATGCACTTGGAGTTTCCTTTAAATGGTGAATACAGAATGAACCTGCTCATGGGAAAAGAATGCTGTGTATCTCTGCCATTGCTTCAGTCTAGAACTTTTACACAGCTGCCTTTGTGGATGGCTTACAGCTGCATTAGAGCTCAAAACTGTATTTAAGTTTTAAAAAACAGCATTTAAGTTTTCCCACAAAGCTGAGAATCATAAGGATTTAGGCCTAGCAGCTTTAAAAAATAGAAAACTAATCTTCTGCAACAATTTGTATACTGCTCTGATCAATGTTTTTACATATGAATATTTTAAGTAAATAACTGGATGTACAAATAATGCATAAATACAAGAATTGTTTGAGTTTAGTTGGTGATTTTTAGATTTTTTCTTGCTTATTTTAGCTGCATTCCTTTTCCTCTTCTTTTACTAACCCCTCTCTGATAGAAAGTACTGTATTGCATAATTTTTAACAGAAATTTTAACAACCGTGATTTGAAAATATCTGAGATTAACTAGCTACTACTGCTTGATTTTTTCTTTCTTTCAATTGAATTCAGTTATACTGAGACAACCATGAAAACCAGTCCTGTAGAAGAAAAAAAAAATGAGCAGCAAAAACAAGTAGAAAATATATCTTCCACCTATCATCCTCCTAATTTGTTATGCATTCAGAAAACATTTAAAATGTATTTTTATATGCATGTTTTAAAGAAGTGCTCATTGAAGAGTTTTATCCAGATAGATTATTTTCTCTTAACTTTACAACACCTGAGAATATATCAAAATTAATGAAAATCTGAATTCATCAGTAGCTACTTCTTAGCATGTTTTTATTTCATAGATTGTAGTGCATCTTTCTTTCTCTACTGACCTACATTCAGATATTGAGATATTGTCTGGCTTTTAATTACAGACTGAACAATAAAAAAAAATAAAAAGTAGAGTGTCCTCAAGGCTAAAGTGTCACTTTGGATTGAATTATCCATCTGGCATTTAATTTTCACTTTTGACACAAGTCACAGCTTTTGTCAGGAAGAATTTTTGTTTGGATGCTGGCTTTTTTATACATCGTGAGAGAAAGCTGTCTGACGCATTCCCTTAACCCAACAATGTAGTCAGAAGCATTCTCACTGTGAGATGACTCAAGAAATTAGCTGTTCAGAATGCATTAAGATTACACCAGAGGTTTCAGAAGTCTTTTTTTAAGCTCCTTTCTTCCTAAGTAATCGTCATTTCCACAGATCTCTATTGCTGGATACATGGGAAGCTGCCATGTTAAATCACTATAATATTCCTAAAAATTACTCTTATAAGACACTTCAGAATAAATGAAAACAAAACAAATTTGCAGTAGGTGGGCACAAGTAGGGTCATTCTTGCTGCACATGCACATTACTTACAGATGTTCTCCAACAAAGATAAGTATTTTGCAATTTGCAGTACATTCTGAAACAAGGGAGTATTGAAAAAAACTATTGAAGAGCAACACCAAACATTAGCTGCTGTCTGCTACTGTTTAGTGAAGATTCAGCCATGTGTTTAAATGAGAAAACTGAATCTATAAAATGACAGTCTTTACAAGGGCCTGCAGTGATTGGACAACAGATAATGTTTTTTAAATGAGTGTAGATTTAGATTACATATAATGGAGAAATTCTGTGACTGTGGTGAGACACTGGAACAGGTTGCCCAGAGAAGCTGTGGATGTCCCATCTCTGAAAGTGTTCAAAGCTAGGCTGGATGGGGCTTTGAGCAAATTGATGTCACTGTACATGGCAAGGCGTTGGAGATACATGAACTTTAAAGACCTCTTTCAACCCAAACCATTCTGTAGTTCTATGATGCTACACTTCAGACTGCACTAAGGAGTAACATAGACTGCACCTTTAAACGTGACCTTTCTTATTCCTGCCCAGGGCTTCCACATCATCTACTGAATGGCTAAATGTAGAATGGGATCTAACATGGACTGGTGCTTGAATTTAAAGTACAAAACATAAATATACTATAAAATATAAGAGAACAAATAGATAAGCACTGTGATTTATCTTTTGCCATACTGATGCCTAAAGGAAACTTATGGAACACATGCCAAATTTAATGCTAACCACTGAGTCTCCAGCAAGGAGACCTAAACCACTTTCTTCCCCCTCCTGCCTTTTTAAGTTACTAGCATTATATTACCAAAGCTTTTGGCATCTTCAAGGGTTAGAATTGCCTAATGCTAATGGACCATCAAAAATTTCATCAAATTTTCCGAAACCGAGAGCTGGGAAGCTCAAGCTGGCTGCAGCCCAGGGCAGCCATTCCTGATACAGTGCCTCAAAAGAATCTTCAGGCTTTTCACAGTGGGCTTGCTGATAGGCTTGCAAAAGTCTTCAAGATGGAAAAGTCTGATAAATACTTTTTCCTGAATGTTAGTTTACATTGTTTGTGCAGAGCTGAGCTATTCTATTTCAAACACTGAATAAACAGACCTTTGTCAATTATTTTGACTTGAATTGGCTTCAGATGACTTAGGAGGTTAATAGAAATGATACTATTTAGCATTTATTATTATAATCATGACCATCATTAGCAATGCATTCTCCAGGGAATAGATGAGTTTTACTCCAGTCCTGTGTACATTCAAGAAATAATGTTTTGATCGTAGACCAAAACCCAGTAAGTCCATGAAAATAACTGGTCAGTTGCCACTGACCAATATATCTTAAATGGAGATAGGAAATTCTTCCTACAATAGAGGCTAAACATGAAGAAACTGAATGCCAAATATTTCACTTTTGACTGAGACTCTAATTGAAGATTAAAATAGATATATGTTATTGAGACACGAAGTGAAAATTATAAGAGGCATAATAATGCTTTTTTATGGTACTCAATAGCAGCTCATTAAAAGTGCTGACACACTAATTCCAAAAAAAACCCAATAATTATCCCACTAAAAAGAACCTGAACGTTACTTAATATTACAAGGAAACATACTCAAAGATACATAAAATCTTTATCACGTGTCAGATCAGTTCAGATGGTTAGAAAATGTTGATGGGAGACAGTATAAAGAATATGAAGCATTTTTCTCACAGTTATCTAAGATATCTGCACAGATATTTATCATTGAAATTGTAAATGTTATATTAGAGAGCATATGGTACAAACAGCCCATTGGCTTGTTAAATATAATGAAAACTGGGTAAGAAAACAGAAGCAATCTTAATATTTAAGAAAAAGGAGGAAAAAAGAATACATGCAGACATGCACATGAATCTCTACAGTTTTTTTCTTTTATTTAAAATTTTTATTATTTTTCATTTTAATTCATGAGTGCTTATGAGCTCAAGTGTAGGGAATGGAGAAGAATAGTCACTCTTCTCTCAGCAAGGGATCCATTGTTTTCTCTTAAAAATAAAGGATAGGATAGCAAAATGGAGCATTTATGCTGAATCAGTATTGATGGACAAATATGTGGGTTTTTTAATTTTAAACAGCTTAACAAAACTAGGTGAATGCTGTTATGATTTCAGAAACATTCCTCAAAATTGCAAAAGTATTGGAGCTGAGAATGCTTGCTTCAACACAATGCAGTCTTTGCCAATGTTTTCTGGTACAACTTGTTGTTAAAAAGTTACATGCTTAATCTTTGCAAGAACAGTTTCTGAGGAATTGAAGACAAACTCAAATCTTCCATAATACCAGTGATGTTGCCAGCCTTCCATATAAATAAAAGACTTTAAATTCAGCAGAATACATAACCAGTAATGAGCAGCTTACTGGTGAAATGCAATCTTTTTTTTTTTTCACTTACCTGCTAGGACCCAGACTGATTGGGCAAACAGAAAGAAAACTCAAATTATAGTGATTGAAACACAATTTAAAAACTCGTCTAAACCCTCAACTACATGTTATGTTGTTTCTTCAACTTCACACATGCCCCCCCCAAAAAAACCCAACCAAAAGAAAATACCTAAAAAAAACCCCAAAAAAACAAAGAAGCAAACAAAAAAATCAAAGCCAAGCCAGTAAATTCCAGAATACCTCTGAATTCTCATACTTACAAATGTATTGACAGTTAAAAAATTAAAAATCAATTCATCTAGGAGATAAAAATAAAGGGTAATTAGACTTCAGGAATTCTCCATCAGCAAACCCCAACTTTTCACTTATGTTTTAATACAATAAAGGAAATTTATTCTGGCAAGAACCCATGCTGAACCATAAATTTATACACTTCTAGCAGCAGACTATCTGATGATACATAATTAATCTTTGATTGATTAATTTAGACATTGCAATGATTTTTGCAAAGACCGTCACAAGCAGAAAGAGTTACAGAAGTTTTTTTCAGTATCCATTGCAATAATTCTATTTAAATCAAGCTTGTATTTATACTCTTTCAACCTCTCTATCCAACCTGGTGTAGTTTGATTTTATTCTTATATTTCTTATGTCTGAATTTTTATTCATGCTCCAAGTTAATTTCTGACTTCATTATTAAAATTTTCTTTGTTATGGTACTCTTGAGTCTTGTTTGATCTTGCAGAATTTAGCAATCTGTGGTTCAAAGCAGATACTTGAATTTGGTCTCAGATACTATCTCAACAGTTCTGCATCATGAAAGATTTCAACAGACTACTGTACAAATTGTACCAATAACTGTATAAATGAGTGTTACATAGTACAATTTAAGTGTCCACCTATATAATAATAGTACAACACTTACAGTAAAAATTTCCCTAATATTCATTTTATAGATCTAAGAGCAATGGATTTATAAGAAGTCTTTTCACAGGTTGTATTCTACATTTTGGCTATGGTTTTTCAGTGAATATGTTCATTTCATCAACAACTACACATCATTACCCGAATCTAATTCAAAATTCTTGCCCTACCAGTTATGTGCAGCTGGACACATTTATTATGTCTTGCCTCACAGATGACACCCATTCACTCATTCTCATCTCATCACCATTTCTGTATTTTCTCTGTTAACTTTCAAAGCTTTATGAAGATTTTGGGAAGCACAGATTACTGCTTATCCTCTCGAAGTCACTAATTCTTTGCAGCACCTTCTGTTTTCAGTAAATCACTTAAAACTGTTGTGCATATTCTTTATTCTTCCTGGAAGCTGGAATATTCAGGTCAGCTTTCTAGGATTTTTGAGCAGCTAGTTCAAATAGCAGCAAAAGATGCTCACCCTCAAAGGCTTGCATGCAAAGTCCTAACAACTGTGTAATACACTGAATTCAAAGTCTTAGGGTTTTCTGTACAGTATGTGTATAGGGAGAACAAAAAAAATGAAATTTAAAGGGTTATAGTGAATGGGATAGCATCAGACTGGTGACCTGTCACTAATGGGGTTCTGCAGGGCTCCATCCTTGGCCCAGTTGTTTTCAAGATCTTTATTAACCAAATGCATGCAGGACTTGAAGGGATACTAAGGAAGTTTACTGATAATGCTAAATTGGGAGGAGTGTCAACTCCCTCAAGGGCAGAGAGACACTGCAGAGAGACCACAACAAATTAAGGGCAAGTGCAGGATTCTGCAACCCTGATTGTCTGTGTAGACCGGGGAAGAAGATGCTGAGGAGCAGTGTTGCAGAAAGGGACCTGAAGTGGCAAGCTGAATATAAGTTGTGGAAACTGGGGTGGACAGGGAGCTGGCTTCACCTGCAGATGCAGAGACCTTCAGCTTCAAACACTGTGAGACACCAGGTAGAAGGAAGGAGATCCTTTACATTGTAGCAAGAGAATAGAGAGGAGTTGTCTCATGGGAACTAAGATGTTAACTAGTTTGTTACAAATAAGATGTTGTTCCTGGTTTCAACATATGGTTGGCTAGTGGCCAGCTACATATATGGTTCTGTTCCTTATCCTCGTTATTGATTGGATCCTGTATCCTCTATCTCATCTATATACCTCTGTGCTTTCTGGGTTTCGAGGTCTTTGGAAGCTGCCCCTTGTACCAAGCAGTTTCTATGTTTGCTATTTTTACATTAAAAGTTCTTTGTTTTGAAGCAACTCCATTGTTCCCATCTCTCTGTATTTATGCCACGTATTCCCTGGCTGATCTGATTCTGTTGTGTGGCTGCTTGCAGCAGTCAAAATGAGTCATTGTGCCCTGGCAGCCACGAGGGCCAGCCCTGTCCTGGGGGGCATCAGGA
This sequence comes from Sturnus vulgaris, assembly GCF_052056855.1. Classification (NCBI taxonomy): domain Eukaryota; kingdom Metazoa; phylum Chordata; class Aves; order Passeriformes; family Sturnidae; genus Sturnus; species Sturnus vulgaris. The sequence continues at coordinate 116,072,300 of NC_142243.1, read as the reverse complement.
ACAGCATCACAGCCGGGCAAGGAAGGGGATTGTCCTGCTCTGCTCTGAGCTGGGGCAGCCTCATCTCCAGTGCTGGGGGCAGTTTTGGGCACCACAGTACAAGAAAGACAAGCTCTGAGAGGGTGTCCAAACAAGGGACATGAGGATAGCAAAGGGTCTGGAGGGTGAAGCCATATGAGGAGTGGCTGAGGTCACTGGTTTAGCCTGGAGGAGATTAAGGGGAGACTTCATTTCAGACTACAACTTCCTTGAGAAGGAAAGAGGAGAGGCAGGTATTGATCTCTTCACTCTCATAACTACTGACAGAACTAAAAGAAATGGCATGAAGCTAGTCAGAGAAGGCTTAGGTTGGATATCAGGAAATAGATTTTCACCCAGAGGGTGGTTGGGCACTGGAACAGGCTGCCCAAGGAAATGGTCACAGCACCAGCCTGTCTGAGCTCAGGATGAATTTGGACGATACTCTCAGGCACATGATGCCACACCTGAGATGTCCTGGGCAGAGCCAAGAGTTGGTCTTGATGATCCTGATGTGTCCTTTCCAACTCAGCTAATTATTATTTATGGTATTCACTATCCAGCATATATGAACACCTTTCTGTCCAGAAGCCTTGGTTGGTATTGTGGTAAACCCATAGCAGAAAAAACAACGTAAGTATTGCTAATACCTTGAAACTTTCATTTGTCTTCCAACATTAAAAGGAACTTGTGTAGAAAGTGGTTACTAGTGCACTGTTGTCACAACTTCAAATTTTTAAAGACAATGTGATTGAAAAAGAAATAAGACTCAAACTAATTAAGATATCTAGTGAATTAAAAATGTTTTCCCCAATATAGCACACTCATACTAAATTTTCCCTGAAAACATTGCTCATTAAACTACTTGAATACAAAAAATAGAATCAAAATACAATGTATTCCACCAGTATGTTCACAATCACTTGCTCCAACCATTAACGTATGGCAAGATAGTATCACAGATTGCACATTTATAATTGCTTATAATACAAGTATGAAAGCACTGCTTGATGAGATTTGTAAAACCCATTGAAGTATTCAGTGGGTCACAATTTGCTAATGCAGCTCATTTTCACTTCACTTTTTGAAAAATATTTTTCATTTTTACTTCACTCCAAATGAATTTGGGGCCGACTATGACAGAAGTGCCCTGTCCACAAGTAAGTACTTCTTCCCTTGCCACACTTCTTGTGCTGGTGTAGACACACGGATCATGATAAAGCCAGTCACCGAGGTAATATTTTCAGTGTCTTTCCTCTACCGTTTTAGGAAAGAATATCTCCAATTTGCACATTAGCCACAGGAGTCTTTAACTGACTTTTCAGAAGACACTGGACTCTCACAGCTCTTCTGATTGCTTTTTTTTCAATTTTCAAATCAGAGTCTGTCTAATTAAAAACTGAAAAAAATAATGTTTCCAACCTTTTCCACTCCAAAATGTAATTGTTTAAGCCATTCTATTTGCCTGTACCTCTCATTTTCTTAGGCTTCTCATACTCTGCAGCTGCTGATAGCTCTCATTTTCCTCCTTCACTGGTTTTTAACAGTTCACTAAGCATAAATTCTGCAGCTTGTTAATCCTGGGATTCATTTTCCTCCAACTCACCATCTTGTTACAGTGCTGTATCTTTACTTGACTCCTACCTTGCAACCTGAATTTCTTCCAAGGCTGAAAATTTTTAGGTTTGTGTATTCTTTTCAGTTGGGAAGCTGCTGTAGAATGGCAGCCATTGTCCTCCAAGCATTTTCTAGATTACACACTCAAGGTTCTTTTGCTCAGTCCAGTCACCTCAGGAGCTTAGCATAAGCCCAAAAGCTGTGAGTTTTCAAGGAGATTTTAGGTGAAAATTTAGTACATAAGAAGAGACTTCTCCTAAAGACATAAGAGGCACATCAAAAGGAATGAACTAAGTGGGAAATACAGACAATGACAGCAGCATTAAGTATATAAAGTGGAACAAAGCATGAGACCCCAGAGGAACATGGAAGGACCAAGATGTCAATAGAATGATTTTCTGCTTAAATAGCTCAGAAAGGATTCTCTAAGCTTTGCTTCAGAAAACTTTAACCCCAATGGCTTCAGCAAATCCATTGATTCAAAGAAAACCACATCATCTTGTAATATGATATTTAGTTTGCAGTTTTCTCTATCAGAGTACAGCAATAAGTAACCAGGCATTGGCATTAGTCTTTTCTAACAGCAAAAATTATTTTTTTACCTCAGGTTAGCTGTCATTTACTTGATTGGCATAATCAACTGATAAAAAACCCAAAACTTTTTAGTTTCTTCTTTATTTCTGCACCCTAAAGGTCAACTTTTATTTTTAATCTTCTCTATATCCCACATGCCTACACAATATCACCTACTTCAGTAGATACAATTCTTCCCAGACACAAAATAAATGCAAAGTCCAAGTACTTGGACAATTCCTTTCTAACCCATTAAGTTAAAAAAAAAAAAAAAAAAGAAAAAAAAGAAAAAAAAAGAAGCAAAGCAAAACAAACAAAACTAAACAAATCAACCAACCAAACAAGAAACCCACAAACCAAAAATCAACAAGACAAACAAACAAACAAAAACCCCATAAATAAAACACTGCATAGATACAACATTAGGACTCATGCCTGACATGCAGTTACTTACCAGATTAGCCCTTTTTATCCATCTGAGCTCAACTATCATGTGCAGGGTTCTAGGATATTGTTTTGATTTTTTTAATTCATCCTTCTTAAGACTAAACATGGATGGTATGGAAATGAGCATCACCCTCAGGTCTTCCCACACCAAGACCTAGAGTGCAGCAATAGCTTTTTTATCTGATCACACACATCTTCCAGACCAACATGACAAAGGCTCATGTTGGCATAAAGACAAGGTCCTACACCACTGAGGACTGTAGTTTCTTATAATCTACTTTTGGAATCCAGCAGCTCAATTAAAGGTTGAAAAAGTAATTGTGACTAAACTTGCAGTAAAACTTGAGAATTTATCACAAAATATTTTCCTAGGACAGAAAAATCCCTGAAAGATTTGTACAACCAAAATTATAGGCATGATATTTATTCCTCTGTCTTGGCCACTATGTCCTAACAGTTTTATATATATCCATTTCTCACACATTTGTTTCTTGCCTTCATAAGGGAGACAGACACAGATTGGAAGCCCTTAGATGATGAGATGCATTACAGCAGGGCAGAAATATAATGGACACAGAGAGTTTTATAAAGTTTTATACTTTCTACAAAGCACCTTTTTTTTTCAAGGCAAGAATTACCAAAATTCTTCCTCATTTTATTCTACTAACATAAGACTTCCTGAAGTGAAATCTATAACACCTCCTAACAGTATAAAAGAAATGTGTCATCTTTCTTTGTTATCAATATTCATAATAGTATGCTTATTTTAGCCTTTATCCATCCACTTGTATCCTTAATAAAATTGCTCAGTATTTGAATGCTCACATTTCAGCCTTTGGCTTTTCCAGGATTCTCCATCAGATATGTCTGTTCACTTCCCACAGCTTTTCCTTTCACTCAAAATGTACTGCTTTAATTTGACACATTTGCCTTGCAACTAATCTTCCTAAGTTTTGCTTCTCTGCTGTGATTATGGCTTCCATTCTCCTTCTCCCTACTAACCATTAATTTTAATTAATTAATCAGAATGTGGAATTGAAAAATAGAGTAGTCTTAGCATTGTGGGATACTTGAGAGGGAAATGGGAATTCTTGATTTACTTTATAGTAATCTTCTGCCCTTTTAGGTTGTTTTTCAATTAGCAATATGGCTTATAATATCTCCCCATAAAAAAATTGTCTCTATCATAACCTTAGAGATTCAAAACTAAAATTAAACTACTATTAAGCACACAGTAAAGACCAACAGAAATTAAGACTAGCCCTGCAGTCACTGTGGGTGAAAATTTGCAAGGCTGTAAGGGAATCCAACAAAAACCAGTAATTTGCTGGTAAAGGTAATTGGGAACTACCAATTACATATATTGACTATTGAACATTGAGAATAGCAAAACTCTACAATGTTTAACATTTAGTACATTGTACTGACAGCACAATAGTCAAGTATTTTACATGTTGCTCCCAGTTATTTTAAAACACATGCTTTTAAACTTACTCTTTTGAATTTAAACAGATGCACTTAAGAAGGAAGACTGGCAGTATTGTATGACTGTTTTGATTTTTCCACATCTGAATTTATATTTTCCACATCTGAGTCTTTTTTTTTCTTCATAATTAATATTCCTCTATATAAAACTTGATTATGAAAGTTAAAGAATGCCTTAATATTCTACTAGCTATTACACAGTATTATGCCACTTATATAAAAATGCTTGGACAAAAAAAATCAGATTAATGTCAATTTAAAAATGTAATTGAAAGATGTATGATTGGGGCATGACTTATCAAACTATAACTCTCATGAAGACTGAAGGAAGCTCAAAGACAGAGTGACAGCTAAAAACACACATTGAGTTGGAAATTAATACAGTGTGTGAGAAGTCAGAAAGGGAAGACAGCTCCTTCCACAGGTGGTGGTGTAAAAATTATCCTTAAGGACTGCTAACAGAACTAAAAAGATGTATGGCGTGTATTTTCTATTAATATTTATAACTACCCCCGGTCATAAAGATTACAACCTTTAAAATTAAATCTCCAGAAAACAATTATAAACATGACAAAAGAGCAAAATAGCAGCAGAAAAACTCTAGCTTCTAGAAAGCTGACAGTCTCAAGACTGGCCTTACATGGAAAAGATACCAAGGTGCCTGTCTATAATGACAGGAAATAAAAGTACTTTACTGGAAAAAAAAAATACAGCATGCAATGCTATGCCGGAGAGAGTCAAGAGACCTCCATTTCTTTAAATTAATCCTTCAGCTCACAGATATAATTTCAGGCTTCCTGGATAGAATCTCAGTCAACAGACTTCTGCTAATAGCCAAACCTCCTTCAGATACAGGGGAAGCAGCACTACAGATACAACTGAGACTCAAAATTTAGCACACTGTCTACAGCCCTAATTAACTGCAAAAATTGGATCATGTCCAGAGCTGCAGTCCTTAGCTTGAAAGTCCGCCTATAACAGAAGGATCTGTATTAAATCCAAGTTAACCAGAATACAATTATAATGCAGAGCACTTGCACTCATTTTAACACAGAGAACACTGCGGACAGAAAATGTAGTGGGTCTTTTTGGATATCCCTCAATTTTTTCCATCAGAAAATTTCAGCTATAAAAAAATGTCATTCTCTCTGAGACTGAAACTGAGAAAATGATTTCCTTCATGCTGAAAACACTTTCTTAGAAATTGAGATAAAGTCTTATAACATCCAGGAACACAGGGAACCAAGCAGTAAATTGGGTTTTACATCAACTTTAGGCATTTCCACAGGAAATGGGCATGCCTTAATTTCAGCAGAAATACACAGCACACAGACCTGTAAGACTCAGAATGATAGAATCATAGAATTGTTTAGGTTGGAAAAGACCTCTAAGTAATCAAGTCTAAACATAAGCCCAGCACTGCCAAATCCACCACTCAACCATGCCCCAAATGCCACTTCTACATGGGTTTTAAATACCTCCAGGGATGGTGATTCACCCAGTTCCCTGGGCAGCCTGATCCAAAGCTTGACAACCCTTTCCCTGAATAAATTCTTCCTAATATCCAATCTAAACCTCCCCTAGCACAACTTGAGGCCATTTTCTCTTGTCCTGTGACTTGTTACCTGGGAGAAGAGCCCTTACCTGGCTACAACTTCTTTTCAGGTATTTGTAGAGAGGAATAAGGTCAATGACGTCTTATGTCAGATCCAATGAGACATTTTGGTTTTCAAGGGTTAATCTTGAACTCTTAGAAATTATAAATTTTATACACACAAATAAGGATTAGAAAATGCATTAATTTTGCACAGAGAATCTTAGTGCTGCCATTTCTTAACTTTTTAGGCCCTGGCATTCTTATTAATATTTAAAACACATTTCTAGTTTCCATTATTTACATATGAAATTATTCAGCCAAAAAAGGCAGATCTTATAGAACTTGGTAATATCTGTAATTCAGAGAAAGAAATCATCTGTTCAAAAAATCCTAAACAAAAATTGTCAGAAAAATTATTTGTGATCAGAATTTAAAGACTAAGAGTCATGAAACACTGTCCCAAAAGTCAGAAAATTGCTTCGAAATGCAATCAAAGTACATAGCTATTTACAACAGGGGAAAATCTATCTTTAGAGAAAATTGTAGGTATATTAAGTATAAAGATTCCTTATTCTTGTGGATTTTCTGCTCCTTTGGAAAAGTTTTCTGTACACAAGATGCATCCAATAGCTACTATTGTCATTCCATTATCGCTTAATTACTTTATCTATAAAGCTCTTTTATCGTGCCTACACAAGACTATTGGTTTCTTTTACAGCCCATTAGTGTACCCCTGATACTTTTTTTGAAACTAGATTAATTCAAAGGACAGCATGTCAGCTGGGTAAGCAACTCACACAGAGCACATCAATACCCTAGTTTTCTGTAACTTCAGGAGTGCGTGATTATGATTCTCAACAGATTCAATCAGAAGGGGTTCTGAAGAGGTTTTCATTTCAATTATGCACGCCTCATTATCATACCTTTAGTGAAGCAGAAAGTACATTACAAGGTGAGAGTCAAAAACAGTGAGATGAAAAGCACAAAGTATATTAGAAGGATTTCTAAATTTGTCTGAAATAATATTAATTCATAGTAATATTAATCACCCTTTATACAACACTGCATTTTTACATGGCCCTTTACAATCAGCTCCCAGAGCACCTTTCACAGGAGGTCATACAGCGTCAGTAAAGAAAGCCTGTGGTTCTTATTGGGAAGGCAAGTTAGATGGTATTCTGTGATTCAGTGGGACTGAAGGAAACCTGTTTTTCTGAGGTTAAAGTTAGGTGCTCAGAAAACAGGAAAGCCCAGAATGGAGAGGAAATGGGCATTGTTATGAAAGACAGAACTGATGGAGACCAAACCTGAGGCTAACAGAGGGAGCTAAAACAAGAGTGAAGCACTACGTCATTATGAGATATTTGGGGCATGATGCTGAGGTTCACAGAGAAACTACAGCAAGGTTTGGAAGGGATATAGAAGTAACTCAACTCTGAAGGTAAAAGAACACAAAAGGATTTAAAGAGTGAACTGATGTGGTGAGAAGAATATAACTGTCAATAACTGCATTTTTGTTAGACTGGGACACTGAAATGCAGAATGGGTAGATGAGCAGAGAGGAAAGGGGGAGACAAACTGAAGAGACAAACTGAAAAAGCATTAGAGAAAAACAAAATAGGAGGCATGCATCCAAGAAAGTAGTGAAAAGTTGATAATTCAGGAAGGGAGAAAGTGGATGATGAATGAGAGTCATGCACTATGATAAAGATGCCTGACACAGCAGAAAAGGTGTAAGAAAATAACAGAGAAATCAATGTTTATCAGTAAGAATGCATGTTAAAGAGCAAAATAAAGGGAAGCCTGATTGCAGATATCTTAGAACACAGCTGAAGGAGGACCCCTTAATTTACACACACACAAAAAATCCCAAAAATCTATGATGGCAATGAGAAAGAAAGAACTTACCATGTTAACAGAAATAGGGAAAAAAATTGCTTCCTTCATCTAATTTTTAAAATTAATTACATTAATTTAATTAGTGGATCTGTGTATGGGAAAAATAAGAAAAAAAAAAGAAAAAATATATAAAATATAAATCCCTAATATATCCAAAGGATAAAAATTGCAGAGTGAAGGAAGGAAAGAACAAGAAAGGAAGTGAGAAAAAAGAAAGTATAGATTAAGGGATTATGAAGATGAAAAGCATAGTTAACAGAGAAGAGATGAAAGTAAAGGCTAGGGGAGTTAATAAAAGGCAGAGGAGGAGGAAAGAATCTTTCTGGGTATCGAATTTAAACTGCAAAACATTAAAATATTATTCACTTTATTTATATCATGAAACCACATTGATGGATGGGGCTTTGAGGAACCCGGTCTAAGAGAAGTTGTCCCTACCCATGGGAAGGGGCCTGGAATTAGATGGTCTTTAAAGATCCCTTCCAACCCAAACCATTCTTTTGTTCTATGATTCTACTCCTAAACTCTAAGATACCACTAACAAATCCATTCTATCAGTATATGGGTGTGCTGTTGCATATCAGTCACATATTAATTAAATGGAAGAGTAAAGACATAATAGCAGAATATGCATTAAAAAAGCAGTAAAAGGAAGTGCTGCAGAGACCCTTCCTCTGTTGCACAAAGGAAAATAATTAAAAACTCAATATATATTTGAAAAATGTGAATTGTACAAGTTAAGCACAATGGCAGATGCCTACCTGTAACCTGTACTTGACACATTTTAGAGTATCTTCAATAGACTTAAGCAAGGGTCTGTTGGTTTCTGAATTCTTCTGAATAAATTATTGACCTTTAAGTATCTACATACAGCAGATACTTTTAGAAATGGAAATATTGGTAATATTAATGAACTTTCTAATCCTATGGACTCAGTAATTTCAAACACATTCAAATGCCATTTGAATAGGAGTCATGATGACTCAAAATATGCACTTAGCTCCCTCACTAATATGAATATGCTATTATGTTAACACAGTGATAGAATAAATAAGGCACTTCTACTAATAGGAATGGGCATAAATACTCTGGAGAAAAATGAAAGGTTTCAAGAGCTTGTTTGCATGACAGAAAACAGTGTTCTTCCCACTGTCACAGCAACAGCAACAATGCAAAGTGCCGCAGTTGTCTAAAAAAGGAAAAACTTCTAATTAATTGTTTTAACTGGTTTCATAATAAAAGCAGTGCTTGAAAACTACTAATAAATCATAACACATATTAAATACATATTAAATAAAATATAATACATTACAAAACCTTGCAATAAAATAAATCAAACCTTTAGAATGTGTGCACATAGGACAAAAAATATCTGTGTCTATTTAAAATTAACTATATAAGTTCTCAAGTATAGACTTTTTTCAAAAACTGTAGAAAAAAAAGAACAAATTTTCAAAAAACAGTGATTTTTTTTAAACTTCTTTAGGTGTGAATTTCATCAATTTGCAGCATCAAGCAACTTTGGCAAAAAATTTTCAAAATTTGCTTTTGACCCAGTGAACATAATTCAGTTAATAGTTGTTAAATCTTTTTCATGGGATTTTTCATTCAAAATATTCCATTCTGTACATTGACATTATCCTTTTGGTCAAAACAAAACAAAATAAAACAAGTGGCTAAATAAGTCCTCCACAGCAGCCAAAAGAGATTTCTTTATTAGGAACTGAAATGTTAGTGTACTTTCTTAATTACCACTGACAGTTTAGCAAGAACAAATATAGTATTCAATTTGCTTATGTGTTCATACATCTATTAAAAATAGTTCTGTTCTGTTCCAACAGTGTAATGGTGGATATATATACCATGTAAAATGATTTAGGGCAGTGGAATTCAGTAAGTAGGGCAATAGCTCTTCGTGTTCCCACAAAGCAATTGCAAAACAACTGAAAAACAAAGTGAACTTTAACTTGCTCCTGTATCAAAACAACATATTCTGAATTGGGCAGTAATCCTCAGTTAAAACTACGGCAGCACTTCAAGGTCCATGGGTCTTTATAACTCTTTTAACTACAAGACATGAAACTAATTTTGCATGTGTGAATCCCAATATAGCTGCCACAGTCTTGAAAATAAGCATTCACAAAATGTTACTGACATGAAAGCAGGACTTAATCAAGGAAGAAAGGAAGCAAAGAAGGAGAAAAAAGCACTCAGAATAAAATCTATACAGTTATTAGATTTAGACCAAGAAAATGTTTTGTCCTTACCACACTTCAGAAGCTTTATGTTTCTCATTAAAATAAGTTCCCTCAAATCCTTCTAGAATACTAAAAATTATCTCTCTGGATGTTTAATAGTTCAGGGTTCTAATGGTCTCATGGCTTAACATGGTTTGTTTATTACAAGTAAGTAAATAAAGGGTGAAAGTAAGCTACATTGATGTTTAAACTCTTCATTTCTAATAAATTAAAATAATGAAACCTTGACAGAGCTCCTGATGTGGTGAAATTTGAGGTCTAGTATATTAATGTTTTTCTCAATAAATCAGTTGAGTTTTGTACCACTTGTATCTTTTTAGTATAAATGTAGAACCCATCTGTTTGGCTAAGCTTCTAAGGACTAATAAGCTCCACTGCATGTCTTGTGTTATTAATGTTTAGATGAAATCCAATTTTACTTTATTAGAAGTACTCTGTTTCCTGCTTCTAAGGACTTCTGAGATATCTAAACATTTCTCTTAGTTTAAAATAGAAAACTAGCAGAGAAGGATGGATGTACATCCCACATCAGTCACACACCAGAAGGTTTTACAAATTCCCTCTTCAAAGCTTTTTTCTTCTCCTGTATCACTTATGTCTATATCTACCTACCCAGTTTGGACTGGGTCTTTCTCTCAGTTCTGAGAGGATACATGCCTATTTCACAGACAGGATAAAACAGCAGTGGCTTGCACCACAAATCAAGGCAGAGCACAAAGGAATGTATGGTACGTGTACGTGCTGCTCATGCCTTACCAGCCAGAAACCTGTCCATGATGTAAACTTCATTATCCTAATCATATAAGGAAAGGAAAAGCCTGACCATCTTGAAGACCTCAGGGAATACATAATGCTAACTTACAACCTGTTTTCATCGAGAGTAGTCTCAGATGCAATTTATAGTACCACTAAGCAAATAATTAACAAATGCTTTGACCTGAAAATTTTTTTCAAAGACAGCATCCTCAATAAAGTCTGAAACTACTCATGCTAAAGAGTAATTCAGAGAAGAATGTATCCAAAATCTGAACTATACTCGGGTTCTTAGGATCCAAGGATTCTTAAAACAAAAGAAAATCCTGAAGTTTCAAAACTAGCATAAATGTAAAATTACGTTACTCCCATTGCACTCCTTCTGGCCCTATAAGATTTTTACACACACATATGAAACAATCACTTTTTCAGGCATTCAGCATTTCTATAACAAAAAAGCCAGGAAGAACAAACAGGTATCCAGTTTTCACTGATCTTATTTTCTTGTTCTGTTTCTTAATCTTTAAATATTCTGAGTTCCAGCACACACAAATGTGAATAGCAAGAAAATCCCAGAAAAAGCAACAGCTTTTTCACGTTTTTTGTTTTGTTTTGTTTTGTTACATTAGAACTGACTGGATGGCACTTAAGTAGTCAAAGAAACATTGCATTGTGAAAACACAAAGTGTGTTTGTTGAGTTCTGAAAGGAAATATAGAAGAGGAAAAAGACATTTAAGAAATGAACATTACTGCAAGCAGAATATAAACTTAAATTGTATTCAGGTACTAACCTACATCTGCCATCTTGCCTTAATAGAATTACTACTAACAAAACTATTATACAGATACCTTCAATTAATAGGGAGTCCACTAAAGTAAATAATCTGCTGATTAAAAACATGAAAACGTTTTTTCTTTACTTTGAAAGGAAAACCTGTGTTGAGGTGTCACAAATGGTAAAGAGGTACAGCTGATAAAATTTAACTTCACCCCCAGAAGATTTCTGAGGATACTGAGAATTCTTAGTAAACAATTAACTGCAAGTAGTTAAAGATATAGAAAATTTTACTCATTAATATAATTTTAAACTAGTATTTATAAAATAGTATACTAGTTTCATGCTTCTGAAACAGCAGTCAGGAGATTGATATTGTGCACATGCAAGCCTCTCATTACCCTCTGCATATTTTAAAAATAACCAAATAACAGCATGTTTAAAAGTCACCACTGAGGGAAGGGAAGGGAAGGGAAGGGAAGGGAAGGGAAGGGAAGGGAAGGGAAGGGAAGGGAAGGGAAGGGAAGGGAAGGGAAGGGAAGGGAAGGGAAGGGAAGGGAAGGGAAGGGAAGGGAAGGGAAGGGAAGGGAAGGGAAGGGAAGGGAAGGGGACCTTCCCATTAGTGCTATTGTATGAAACAAGCAGAAGCATTAAATACTGAAGTTTCATCTACAGAGCTTCTATACAGGTCTGTCCCTCACAAACTACGAAGTGAACAGTAAAAAGTGAAATATGGTTGCAAGTATTTATGTAAAATTTCTGAACTTGTTAGTGATGGAAAACAATTGTTTTCAAAATCTCAGGTGTTTTCAAAATCTCTGTTTATGTTTTCTTTTTATTCTCTTATAAGATATGAAATGACACAGCACACCCTACACTGAAAAAATTGCTTCTTTTTATGCTAAAAAAGAAGCATGTATTATTGTAATACCTAGTGTTCTACAAGTGTACAACTTCCTGCTTCCTTAAAGCAGGAATACAGAATGGGTTTTAAATACAACTGTCAATTCCCGTGGGGAAATGGCTTAAACTTTTGTTGTCTGGATCTACTACTTGAAATTTCAATAAAAAGACAAGTGTTGGAAGCTCTCACCAGTTTACCTAACTTCCTCTAGAACAGAAGACAATAGCTGTTCCAGATGTCACATAGACTTTCAATAGCCATTTTCAAGTAATGTCTTGCAAGTTCCTCTTTTGACTTCATCAGACCTCCTCCCAGGCCTTTTTCTGTTCTTTTTTTTTATAAGATTCTGGACTTCATTCAGTCTTCTGTGTTTTACTCTAAGAACTATCAATTGATCTAAGTAACTTGGCCTCTGCCAGGTCTTGCAGTAGGTAACTGCTGGTAGTAAATGCATGGAAACAGAGCCTTCAACATTCACATCATTTACTTCTGAACACAGAGCACACAGTCTGTGCTTAGCAAAATGGTTTTCTCTTACAGAGAAAATCAACAAACACACTTATTGATGCACTGATCTTCCCTTATTGTCTCCCAGAAAGGAACTTCTGCACAACTTAGAGCCTTGTTGGCTGCTGTAGGAAATGGATAGAAAGGTCCTCTACCATTTGGGGACCTTCTTCCCCCATTTTGCCAGAAATCTGTTTTCCATGTTCCGAACATCCCAAGCTCCAGCCACTGCAAGCTCCAGCAAACAAAACCTACTAATTCTAAGTTTTCAGGCACAAAATCTTCTAATAATGGCATATTTTCTAATGTTGCTTTGAAAAGAAAAGCGCAATGCTTTCTTAAATCTGAGACTTCTTCTGGCTAAAAAGTAAATCTGAGTGATACATTACACATAATGTGAGTAGAGAAAGAAGACATACACTTCCCCAACTTGTAATGAATATCACACAGATCATTTAGCACTTTTGAACCATACAGTTCCTAGGTCTTAATAGCATGTGGGATAGGAGAGAGGCAAGTGAATTATTAGACTAGCAAGCTGTTGTGTGTTAACCCCAGAAAGCAGCTAAACAACCACACAGCCTCGTTCTCTTCCACCCACAGTGGAATGAAGGAAGAAGAAAGGCAAGAAAAATCGGGGAGTGAGATAAAAATCGTTTAATAAGTGAAACAGAAATTTAAAAAGAGAGAAACAAAATAAATGATGCAAACCTGATCATTCACCATCTCTCAAGGGCAGTTTGATGACCTGTCCTAGGATGGACTAAACCCCTTGTTTTCTCTTTCTCTTGCTGAGTACAAACTATGGCATGAAATATCTCCCTGGTTAGTTTGGGCCATCTGACCAAGGGTGTGCCCTCCCACTTCTTGCCCCTCCCTAATCTATTCACTATGGAGGCAGAGTAAGAGAGAGAAGGCCTTGATGCTGTTCAGCAATAGCCAAAATGTAGGTGTGCTATGAGTACCATTTTGGCCATAAATCTAAAACACAGCACCATACCAACTGCTGTGAAGAAAATTAACTCTATCCTGGCCAAGTTTGGTCCACAAGAGATTTCTGAGGAAACACAGCCACAGGTAGATAGAGAAAATAATATCTTTTATCTTTTCTTTCATCCCACTGCATTCTACTTCACAACAGACGTTCCTGATACATGAACATTTCTGCTAACAAGGACCACTTTGTCAGTTTGATTTGTGATATTTGGTTATAAATTACATTGGTTTCATAATTCAGACTTTACTTAATACTTTTATTACTCCTTCAATGCTAGGTCTGAAATCTAGTTTGATTTGACAAAAGTATTTTTATCTAAATGTTCTAGGGCAAAAGATCTTCATGCACACCAACTCAAACATTCCTCATACAATGAATGAAGTCTTCATCACAATGAAGATACTCCATTTGAAAAATTCTCCTTTTGTTCCTCAATTTTCAAAAACAGAATTTAAGCATGCATTTTGGTCAGTGACCTCAAAAGATTAAGTTTCCTACCACCCCATACCCCGGGCCATATGAACACAATGGCAACTCTACCTACACATGTCCATTCAATTTACTAGAAGTCTATTACCAGCTCAAGAGAAACAAGATTTTGCCTTTGACACTTCCAAAGAGGTTGCTATGTAATTGTCACAGAATTTTAAGCTGACAGTAACTTAAATCTATTTTAAACAAAAATTAACACATATCTAGGTAAAGAATATGGGGGATATCAGAGAAATACCTAGGGAACAGATGTACAAATAAAGGAATACAGCATTCAAAAGGCATCACTTTTTAGGGTTAAGCAGAAAATGTAGTATGCACTGACCTTTCACTTGGATCCACATGGCCATCTAAATGAATTTAAACTAGATACAAGATCTGTTTTATAATATAGTTTACATACAGTTTTATGAAGCAGTTTTTCAAACTATATGCCAGTTACAATATACAAGATGGAAACTGAGTGCTGAATCTTTCATTGTAGCAACTACATAATAATTTGTCTGTCAACTCTGTTGCTAGCTGAAGTGTGTCTATTAATCTATTTGTGTTTGGATCAGTTCCATTTTCCTAATTTTCTGGACAGCTTTCACAGAGACTCCATATTTCATAAAAAGAACCTCCCACAGCACACATTTTCTTCTGTCTTCCCATATGTTGCATTTTCCTTTAAGATAGCTCTGGTCTAGTGCCCAAGGTTAAAATGCTTCTGTCACAGACTAGTTTCACAACTGATGAATTCTGCTGGATCTACAGAGACAGAAAGCACCTGATTTACTCTTGTGAGCAGGAATTCCCTCATTCAGTAAGGTGCTTGCTAAGAGATATTTTTTTTATTATTTTGAAGGTTTATTTTACACTATTTTTAAATGATTTTACATCAATGCCTTTGAAGCAATTAATACAAACAGGTTAATCAGGTTAATACACATCTATAGTAAGCATAGGGTACAGGTATGTTAACAAGGATAAGAACTCTGTATGACTAGCCAGTTGAGAGCAGATCATTATTATCTGTGGTGTTTCAGATTTCATTGCTAAAACAGGATGAATACAATTGACTCATTATGCTAAGTGTGTAGTATGGATGTTCAAGAAGGGTATTGAAATTGTCACTTTTTTTCCCCCTTGGGCTTTTTGAATGGAATACTGGATTTTAAAAAATACTCTGTTGTTAGGAATACAGACTATTCCTAGACTGTTGATCCTCATGAACACAGTAGTGCTCATCTTCATAATCATTTTGGCTGCTGTAAGATAGATTTGCATCATGTTGTCTCTTTCACCACTGACGTAATAGGATTAAGACATCTTAAGATAAAGCAATTGATGATTAGTGTTATCTTGACATAGGAGCCCCGAGCCACAGATGTATTATTTATGCAAAAGGAATAGTAGATATGTTTGGGAAACAGATTGGATCGAAGGTCATTTAAATTATGTTTTTCTGTGAATTCTGCTTGCAAGAGTTTTTCAAGAAAAACTTGGTAGGCGCACAGCCATACAGGGTAACAGGAATGTTGCCTTCTGTTCCCTTTACAGCTGGTGAAGAGACAGGAATTTCTGCAGCACAGCAGAGCCCATCCAAATCTTGGGTGCCTCTCTCCTTCTGCAGGGAAGCCAGAGCAGTCAGTAGAGACACCACCCTCAAACTTCTGGCATTAGAGAGGACTAATCCAAGCCTCAGTGTTTTGCTATCCTCTTTCATTCTCTCTGGATTAGAATTCTTGTTCTGTTGTATCACAGTTAATGGGTTTACCACAATGGATGGATCTGCCCAAGAAAAGGTTCTGTAATTTCCTACACAGCGCTTAAAGGTGAAAGAAAATGGAATGCTGAAACAGTTTCTTCTCTGAATGGGTACATCGGTAAGCAAGTCGTGGAGAAAACCTTTCCTTTCAACAGTGACACACTGAAACATTGTTAAACAGCACAGTGTCAGCAAATAAGTCAGAAAAGGACAGGCTCTCCCTTTATAGAGGAGCATAACCATGGTCACCTCAGTACACCGGGTTTTTCTCTTTGTGGCTGGGAATCAAAGTAATTATCTTGACCATGGCTGTAAAGCACAGATAACTAGACCATTAAAGCTGAAAGGAAAAACAAGTTGTTTGGAACGAATTATTAACTCAGATGAAAATACAACCATATGCATTACTTGATAGGTAGTACAGTATGTGTGGCTCCCAGAAGGAATAAATTCAAACACGATATAATCAACAGCAGTTTTTTTACTGTATTTACAGCAAGGAGGGTAGATTTTAATCATAATCTACATTAGAGTCAGAAGGACACTTGATTTACTGCAGATTTAAAAGCCTAGTGCAAGACAAATTAAGTACACTAAGTATTTTCAGATTTTTAGAATAACTTCAGTAGATGGAAATGTTCAAAGTTATGCTCAGATAAGACTTAAAGAAAGTGGTTAAGCAAACTACTAAACTCTGAAACTCTGAGATTATTTTTAAGGAACAACTGCTATCTATATCAGTTAATTATTATCTTATATTAAATGTACCTTTTATCCACATCAAGTAATGAAAATAACTAGCAAATGATTTCTAAGAAAAACTAATATCTTTACTCATCCAAAAATATTTTAAAGTATTGAAGATTGTATCAAATTCTCCCTATCACTCATAGCTATAAGGAAAGGTTCTCAATTGACAGTTAGAAGGAGAAAAATGGTCCTTTTTCTATCACAAAATCTCTCTACCACAGAATATCATCAACTATAACACTAACAGAAAAATGTTCAAAGTTTTAAATATTTTCTTTGATGACATGTTCTTTCTAGTCAAGGAAATCATGACACATTAGTTAGAAAATGTCTCTTCTCCTCTTTCAGAGCAATTCACTGCTGACAGTGGTCTGTCATTCCCATGAGCTTCCACTCTTTTCTTTCAGTCAGACAAACAAAATACCCAACTGCCATCTCAGCTGTTTTACTCCTCACCAGCAGGTTCCCTTCTGAAGATTTCAGTCATTTCTGTGACACTGCTGTCTCTCCCACCTAACAAACAACTCACGCTTCTTCCCTGGAAGATGGAGTGATATTTTTATACTACAGTGATCAAAACAGACAAATGTACAATCAGTCTTTAATCAGAAGATCTTCAGCAGAATGATGGCAAGACAAGTGATGCAGGGCTTTTATGGTGGAATTTACCATGCATGATTCAACACCTAACAGGCAGACATCTAGCCTTAGCTTCCCTTTCAGAGAAACTTGCCCTAGTTCAGAGAAAAGCATGTCTCCAAGAGTGATTCATTCCACCTAGCTTAGATACATCCTTTAGAAGGAATCAAATCCTCTTTGACAACATCTTCTGGGTATGACTGAGACCAATGCCAGTTAAGATGCTTTAGAAAGTGAGCACTGTTGTACCATTGTACAGCATGTACAGAATTAACCATGTAATCTTCATAAATGAATGAGTGTTAAGTACTAAATGGCTGTACATAAGTTGTTGTGTGTGGTGTCTGTGTATATATAGATAGATAGATAGATAGATAGATAGATAGATAGATAGATCTGTGTATATGTTTATAGGCGTGCATTATGTATTTTGATTATTCATATAAGGAAAGATTTGCATAAGTGAAATATATTTGGAGCAGGACAGAAATCAACTCTATTTTTTCAATTTGGCTTGTGGCCTATTATTACACTAATTAGTAAAGCATTCTGAAAAAAGGTACTAAACTAAACATAATGACATAATTTACTTATGGCAGTTATTTCTCATAACTCTTAAGTACTTGAACATGCTGCTTTTTTGGGTTTGTTTAGGTTTGGGGGTTTTTTGCTTTGTTTTGGGCTTTTTCCTTTCCTTTTCTATTATTTTATGAAAGTAGAGTCTTGGAAGGGTTTGAACAGTAGTTCAGAAATATTTCATGTTGAGCAGAGGAACTTATGACAGAACTTTCTTGTCCTACCTTGACAACATAAATTTTGGCTTTGTAATTTTCAAGTGATCCCAAGGTCTCAGAAAGCTGACAGGTTCAGTATCCTAATGAAAGTTATACCTTCTATCTGATCCAAATAGCCACAAGTAAAGATCACATGGTTTAATGCAACCTTATCTGCATATATATATTCGAGCCGCTGGGAGAAACTGTTGCCATGACATGAACCTAAAGAAACAAAAAGTTAAGGTACTGAAATAGGGTGAAAGAAGAAAAGACTGGATACAGAAGTTGTGACATTTCCTGCTGTATATAACCCATAGAGCTCGTGCACAACCTGGGGCTGATCAGAAATATGAGAACATGTGTATCTTCTCTGTTCAGCTCTTAATAAGCAAATAAATAACAATATAATTGCATGCTTTCCAATAATTCAAGACAAATGTTCAGAGTATTCATTTTTCTCCAGTTTGTTTACTATATTCCATGCTGTTTGCTTTGTAGAGAAGAATGAAAAGCAAACACAGAACAAAAAGAATAAAGTATCAAGGCAAATGAGGACACCATACAAAGAAACAACGCAAAATCAAATTAAAAATACAAAACAATAACATATTACAAAAACAATAATTTGGGGAACACTCTTGCACAGAATTAGAGTATAATTTAGGTTCTCTCAACATCTCAGTAACATTGAGGGGTTTTTTTAATAATTAAGATGAGTTTTATTAATGCCTACCACATTTTATTGTGTGCTGAACTAGGCAGAAATTTATGCTGTTTCTGAAATTTTAAAGCATTATCCCATAATTTGAGTTTTGATTAATGAAACCCAAATATATTTTCCAGATTATTAAACTAATTTACTTAAAAATTGTGTAGAATTTCTAACTCCATTTGTCAATTTTTAACAGTGTTAAAAAAAAAAAAAAAGAGATGCTAGTAAGATGTATCATTTAGCTTATAACAGCATCTAATATATAACATGCAATTTTTTAACCTACCAAAGGTGATTCATAGAACAAAAGATAAAGTTCTAAACATACAGATGTGATATAAAAAATACACAAAAGGACAAAAAATGTTTAGAAGTGTAGAAGAGCTTTCAGTAGCACAGACTGATTAAGCATTTGTTCACATGTTGCTTTCTCTTATTTATTTATTTTGGCTTTGAATTATACACATTAGTTTCATCTCCATCTGTCACGAAGCACCATTTGTTCCAGTTTTAATTTGTATCTTTCTCTGTTACCTTCATGTCACTAGCATTTCTTTTTCCATTAAGTAACCCTTTAAAAGACCAGTACTGCCAGTATGGATTTTGAATTTGACACATCTTACAGGATGTAATGCTTCACATTCTCATGACAACTGATGTCCATGGACATTTTAAAGGAGAAAATTATTTTTGTGTAAAACCTTTGGGGTGCATATTGTTATAAATTTGCAAGGACAGGGAGGAAGAAAACACGCCAACGGATATCCCTGGTGAAAGGAATATGGCTAACTGGGATAAGAAATAAAGGGAAATGAGTCAAAGAAACTAAAAATACTCATTGGAGGTACTTGTAGATACACATCTGATATGTCATACAAGTAAGCCAGAAATTAAAACATGATTGACATTACTTGAGCTCCATGTGAAGTAAAGAAAGCACAATCTGATTGAGGTATTTATCGACATTTATTTAATTCTAACTCTAAAATGAAATTCTGAACTCTTGTTAGATTGATTTAAGCAATGCCTTTGAATTCTATAGATCCAGAAAAATTTCCGGATATAGTTCAGATGCTCTCATCAACTTCATTGTTAAACATGACAACATTTAAGTCGCAAGACTGTTTTAAATTTAATTTAATCAAGTCATCAGAACCAATCCTGTCATTACTTGACATATTTATCTTACAAATTTCTACAAGTAGCATAGTCAAGATCATACAGATGCTGATATTTCAGGAAAAAAAAGTATTTTTTTAATGTTTTCACAATCAGAAATTCCATTTCACAAGTAATAAAAACTGAGGAGTCTTGAAATTCTTTGAACTTAAGAAGCTCAATTTTTTTCCTGAAGTATTTGACAAGCAACCTTCAAACTTTTTATATCACTGATCATTCTCATCATCTAGACTGGAAATATTTGATTTTCCTTAAGTCCTAAAGCTTAGGCTCAAAATTCCTAAAGGATGCTATTTCATTTTAAAATTAACTTTGAAATTATCATGGGCATTTAACAGCCACTTTACAGGGAGTTCCACATTCCCAGCTTCCATGCAGTAGACGGTGACAATGTTGGTTTTTTTTTCCTTCTGACAGACACAGGACCTCAAGCCAAATGAATCTCAAACTGAGATTAAGATGAGCCAATGTGACACGTTTTCACTGAACTTCAAAAATGTAGCAGTCCACTACAACATGTAAAGTCAAGAGACAACTCTCCAGCAGATAGATTAGGCTTACACTTCATAAGATGTCCAGAGGGGTTACAATTTCGGAATGGCAGAAAGCTTAGCAGAAGAAATTCAGACTGCAGCACAAACAGAGTCGCACACACTGATTCTGAACACAGCTGATGAGTGACCAAGAAGAGCATTGTCATGTACATGAGGGAAGTCCATGTGCTGAAGCCACAGTACTTCTCACAATTCCAAGCAGAACATAGAGCTGACAGGAGTTAAACATGAGAATCAACATGCTGGAATCCAAATGCTCTGTGTTACATGGAAGTAAGATAAATCATGTATTTTCAGAAGCTGGGCAGGCACCACCAGAAGACAACAAACAGTAACTACAAGATGAAAACATCAGGAGATTCTGGGCTCACTTCTGAATCAAAACATTCTGCACAATTTGTGACTTGTGTTGTCTTTTCCTGAAGAGTTTCTGATGACCTTTTAGAATATATAAGGGTACCTCTAGCCCAGGACTTCAACTTTTGAGCCATTGCCTTCCAGCATGAAACATCAGCAGTCCTAAACCTCATTCTTCTCTTTTTCCTCTATTCTACAGAAATACAGTGTCCATTATTCATGTAGATCTTTATATTGTGTCTTTTATCATAGTAGTCAAGATCTAACTCTGGGCTTTGTAAACTGAGATTTTGCTCAGATAAATAAATTCTGAAAGTCCACAAGAATCAGATAGACCCACACTATCGCACTGAACAACTAAGCTCTACTTATCCAGAATCGAAAGCTGTGTCATTTAGATCAGACACTAGTTGTATTGACTTAAATGTTTCTTCTGCTTGCCTAACTTTTTCAACAGCAGGAAAATTATATCTAAACTCTAATTCATATTGTTTCAAAAAATAATGCCGCTTCCTTTCATTGTGACAACTTCAAAGCTGGCATGGCTGATCATCTGAATTTCTAAATCTTCCGCACACTAATGTTCTACCTAAAACTTCACCTGCTTATTAACAGTGTCATTTGTAGGGAATGACTCTCTTCCACCTGCTGAGGAAAATCACACAGCACCCAGCAGTAAGTAGAACTGATGCAAGAAATATAACAGGAAGATTCCACAACACAAGCAAATTTTAATTCCATTAATTCCTTTTGTGCCCTGAGGTATCATTTGTGATTCTCTTGGCAAATGCAAACCAGACATTTATAAATGGCAAACAAAAAGGCCAAACCATTTTTTGCATCTTGATTTATGGTATCACATTATTTTGCTTATAGAATTTCAGCATAATCAGGAAACTTTCAGAAAACAGCACTGATTGATCAAGCTTTATGCAGTGAAACACACATATGAAACAATTACATAATTCCAATCTAATAGCTAGTGTATCATATTTATTAATTCTTTCAGCTTATCAGACTATGTTTCCTCTTCCACTGTTTTCATGCTTGGCTTTAAAAACATTTTAGTTTCCCAAAGCTCAACTGAATTACTCAAATGCTTGATTTTAAGTACATACATGTTTGCAAGATTAGTGTTTTAGCCTCGTCTTTTCACACGCCATGCAGTGCATGGCATATAATGAAACATTCAAATATTGGTGAAGCCCTGAAGCAGGGGGCCTTTGCATCTCAATCTTCATTCTGTGAATTGTTCATCAGGGAACTCATTCAAAATGCTTCTGCTGTGGTATCAAAAGCCTTCAGTGGCCACTCTATTTGCTATCTTAGACCCTGAGATTTCTACTGTGCACGAAGTGCTAATCATGTCAACATTCTGTTAACATTTAAGTTATACACCTTCAGAGGTATGAACAGTTAAAAAAGCTTAGGCATATAAATCAATAATAACAAATAAAGTTAGAAAATAGTGTTTCCTTTCCTTACAGAGCTGGTTTCTTTCTTCTTGTATTTCTTCCTACTTAAAGATTATTTTTAAGGCAGCTTAAAGTTAAGAAGTTGAGGAAAAAACCTAAGTTGCTCCTCTCCTTTGCTAAAACATTTTTAAGCACTTTCTGTTTTTTCTTTCCTGAATGAAACTGGATAGAATTCAGATTTAGCACATCTAAACTTAAAGATAAAAGAGTTGAAATGTTTCTTCATAATATCTCCACTCATATCTATGCATTGGTTTCTGCTTGGTTTATGTGAACAGAGAAGGCCAAACAAAAAAGATTTTCCAATGTATGGAGAGGAAGAAAAGGAAAAGTATAATTGTCAAGATTTTTATTGTAGCTTCTTTCTCTTACTTCTAGCATATGTTGTTATGCTTTTTTTAAAAACCAATCAGGTCTCATAAACAGAATATAAGTACTTTTGCTGTGTATACCTTGTCTCAATTTAGAGACAGTAATTGTATTGTCTAGAACTTGACATTCAAGTTTCTCATCTTTATGCAAACATTGTTTTCCAATTTTTATTAAAGATTTTTTTTTAATATTATTGAGTTAAAAGGAGTTCACAGAAGTGAGAAATTTAAAGCAGTTAATGGATGGCTTCCAAACATTTCACTACAAAAAATTCTGCTAGTAATTGTTCTGAAATTTTTTTCTCCTCATTTTGGCACTCTGGAATAGAATAGGGCTGAATTCCTCAATGATTAACTTACTCCCCTTCACAAGAAATCATTAATTCACTAAACAACTTTAATTACTGTTTGGAGCTTACATTCAATCCAATTCAGCAAAAACAAATATTTAGCAGTTCAAGATGTTCTTTATTTTAAGCACCTCTGTCTCTACACTTAAGCAGCTAGTTTGCGATAAATATAAGCTGTTGAATCAGGCCTTTGAGGGTGAGGGAGGGGAGAGAATAACCCAAAAAAACCCCAAAATAAAATCCATTTCCTCTTAAAAATTCGTTACTGAATGGATTAAATGAGTGAAATCAAGTCCTGTATTACGCTGCAAGAATATAAGTGCATTAAACAAAATTAATTTCAGAAGTCATGAGTTTTCTGTTTATATTGCTAGTTGGTGTGGCTGAGACAACGATTTTCTAGGACCACTGGATGAGGACTGCAGGTGAACACACACAAACCCACTTAGGCCATGACAGATGAAACCAAGCAAAAACAGAAACCTGAGCTCCCTCTCCTCTTTAAGCCAGCCCTTACACTCACTGGAAATCTCTCCTAGCACAGGCTCAGGTGAGAAAGTGACAAAGACAAAATCTCACGGTATTCTTCAGAGGAGAGCAGCTCATCTCTCTGCTTAGCTGATGGTGTTAGCTATCCTGTGTATAAGGTCAATGGGAATTTTGTCACTGGGTTAAATCCTAACTCCACTGAATCTTACTCTGTGAATTGTGAACTGTAATTGATTTCGTTTTAACTTGCAATCTTGCCAAGGAACAGCAAGAGATGCAAAACTAATGGTTTTTAAAATTTATATTCACAGGGATTATACAATCCCCTTTACTGTTCATTTTTATTTGAATATTAGGTTATTCCAGAAGAATTAATGCAACTATGAAATATCAAGAGTTTCCAACTCTCAATTCCCTCAAGACATTGTTGAAAAAAATTCCAAAAGTTGCACAGCTTAGGTAATATTCGTTTATTGAAACAATCTACTGTGATTTAAAAGACATTTCAGTCAGCCAAATATTATGGGGTAGAATAATCTAACCAATGATCCAAATCCAAACCTGGCACGAAAAGAGGCAGCCTGGCTAAGATATATCAAATGCAAGAATTCTCCACTGTCCTCACCTTTAAAGCTTCACCTCAAACAGCACTTTGTTTGCAGTAATGATAAGGACGAGAAACAACACTTAATTTATAATGATTAGCACTTTTCTGGGCACAGAAAAAGAAAAGCCACAAAGCAAGGTCCTCAGGTAATTCTGTTTCAATTAATCTTTTTTTTTTTCCATGGCTTTAATGTTCTGTTCCTTATTCTTTCTTGCTACCAACTTCCAGATACATTTGACATGAAATAAACCATTCTCTATAAATGCAAGCAATCTTTACAATGCTCCAACCTACAAAACAATGACAATTCTTAAACATAGAAAATAACCACCCAAAATAGCTCATGTGCTGCAGAATACCACCAATTAAACTCAGGTTTTTTGAAATCAGGTGAAGTTACTTGAAATTCTCTGCTTTATGATAATGACAGAAGAAAGAAATAATTCAAATAATTATGATTTCAATTTTTGTTTAACATCACAAGGTGAAATTCTACATTCACTACAATTGTCAGCCTCATCTAAACCACACAGGTGATTCTGGAGGCATTTCAGTTGAGCACTCCGCAGTTACATGAACACTGGTAAATTTAATGTGTCAAGCCTGTAATGTGCCACTGAGAACAAGTGCTTTGGCATGCATGCAGAAACCCCTTCTATATCAGAAAAGAGAGCCTTATCCACACTAGTCATCAGAAATTGTCAGTGACCTACGTTAGTTCCTAAGTTGTCCCAAGATACTGTTTGAGAAAATGCTAATTGTATAAGCCAAAGCATCTTAGGAAACATGGCAACAACTAAACTCTAGCCCTGTTTGCTACCATACATAGCCTGTAAGTGCAGCATCTTCTAAACTACAAAGTAATAGTCCCTTAAACAATCTGGGATATATTACATTGCTCTCATTATAAAAACCACTTGTTAAAAAATTTGAAATATAAGCTAGAAATTTAACTCTTCTGTGTAATTACTGCAATGACCTTTTGGTAATGACATGCTTGCATTTAAAGCTTTTGTAATCATTCACGTTAAAAGTAATTGCTATATGGAAATATATAGCAATGAATATAAATATTTTAATATTGAAATAATTAAGCCAACATAAAACATTTAGAAATCTGAAAGTTGCATTTTATACCAGTATTTCTGTGAACTTAATTTCAACCTGGACTGAGTTATTTTCTAACTTTTGCTCACACCTGTTTTACTCCATTATTTACAGAAATCAAAGGACCACAATAATTTTGATATGCTATTAATAAAGCAAAAAAGCACAATTTGAAAAACAAACAGTTGCCTACAGAGAGTGATTATATCCTGAAGGCATATGTTGTTTCTATTTGACATAACTTTCTATTGTAGTAAAAGTTGAACATACTAGCAGTTGGCTAAGGATCTATCTTTTTAACCACAAATAGAGGAGAACCGTAATTCTGGCACATAAACTCAAATATAATAGATTATCAGATCGCTTCTAGCTGCTACCAAATTCTGCAAGAATATTGGGACATTGGATTGCTCTCTCTAGATACTTTATTAAGAAATTCAGGTACCATCTATTGCAGAAGTATATGCATGTGATATAATATGAAGAAGAGTGAATGGAGATAGGGAACGATTTTTTATGCTTACGTGCAGGTTCATCGTCAGTCAGTTCAGTAGTCTGTATAAATCTATATCCTCTGAATGTTTGATACACTTTTCCATGGAGCAAGTGACATGGCAGAGAAATAAAACAGCTTTCAAAAATAATTCACAACTAGTAAGTCCCCTTTCGTGAAGGAAAATATACAACACACTAAATTTATATGAAATACACAGTAAATGGAACTAGGAAATTTCATTTGATAGTATGTTTATTTTTCCTAGAAAATGTAACTGTTTAATGATTTACCTACCCATATTCTACCATGGGAGGAAGGTTTCCACCACAGCTGGAAGGCTACGGTGGCCTTGTTTTGGTTTCTGCTAGGGTTTTCAGTGTGCTATTTTTGCTGTTGACCAAGTCTTTACAGTGATTCTACAGAAAAATGGACTTCCATGTCATATCTCCCTGCTGACCCTACTGAGTACTATTTCTATTTCTGTCCCAGTGAGTCAAAGGCAGTTACTTCCATCTCCAGCTAACACATCTCTAGATCACAGAAGCCATTTCCCCTAAGCTATCCAGCTACTAACATAGTTAGACTAAAATAACAATTATTGCTTTGAACATGTTTTTGCTAGAAATGTGCTGTATTTAAAGAGAAAGACCACGTGTCTCGAAGCATGCTCTTTCTTTCAACAGTACTTACTGGTCTAACAAAAATATACATCTGCATTAATATATGAAATAAACTGAAATCTTCAGGCTACTTAAACGTGAAACAGACAATACTTCACAGAACATTTAACTCACAAATTTTCTCGTCATTATGAGCTTGGTCAATCTAAACCACTTTCTTATTTCTGTATGCTGTAGTCAGCACGAGTAACCTCTTCACAACGGAAAGCAATGCTTTGTTTCAGCTTTCTATCACAACCTCACACTTAAAGCCTCATTCAAGGATTGTAACTTGTATCAAAAGTTGATTTCTGTCAAATAATACCATAGGTCATAAGTTCCTCTTTTGTCAATTCACTTAGAGAACTAAGCCTTTTCATCCTACCTTAGTAGGACAATGTCTTTCCAGCAGTAAGTAAACATATTGAGAATAATGTAAACTTGGAAATCTGGAAAAGGAGATATTGCCTGAAGTGACACAAAACATGCAGCAATTTGGGAAAATAACATGAAATTTTTCAAATAAGAGCAGTTCAATTTAAACGTTCTAGGATGACTGAAACCACATTGCTTTCTAAGGTCCTTTCTTGAAACACAGGTTTGACTTTACCTTTTCATTTAGATATATAATTTTAGCAACAAAGCTTATTTGCAGCAGCATAAAAGTCACATTACATACAGAATTTAAAAGTCTGTCCCTTTATGTTCTCCATTTTTCTAAGTTAGAAGACATTTTAATACAAGAAAATTCTATATTAAAACTTATCACACAGGTCCACCTCTCCATTGCCCATTCTTCTATCACAATGAAATGCTTTTTAAACACAGTTCAGCTGGTTCCACAGTCATGAGTCATGTTAAAATATACAACAAAAAAAAAGGAGAGTCTGCCCTAAAGCCTATGTGTGAAGGAGAAAGACTTCTAATTAGGAAAAACAAGAGGTCTGTGAAGAGACCACAGGGGTCGGTAGAGGCAGACCTTGACAAAAGGACAACAGCTGATGAATCCAGAGGAGTCCCCTGAAGAGCTGTGTTGCACTTGTCTGTGACCTCTGGCACTACCAACCACCCCACAGCAAGGACCTGCTTGGTCCCTTAGGTGGGTGACCAAAAAACCAGTGTAGCTTATTACAGGAAGAAAACACTTGAGACCAAAGACAAGCAGTTGTGAAATATGTGGTAGACTTCACAAACTAGAGGCTGGCAGTGAGGAAAGCAAGCCGTTAATATCTTTTCTCTCACTTCTTGCTATCTTACCTCTAAAAAGCAAACCATGGTATTTTAAAAAGAGGGAAAGATGCTTGCATTTTACATATTATTAATGATGATGTACAACACACACAAAACTAATTTTTAAGTAACTATACTTCCTTGGTTAGCATTACAACTAAGATTTCTTCACACAGGATTGGTTAATCTGAATGTAAACATGTGCATTATAGCTGCACTTCTTTTTCTTTTGTTTTTCTTTTACAACTGGAAATCAAGTTCAAGCTTTTACTTAACCAAATGTGGTGGACGGCAATAAAGTACAAAGAATAGAGTTCCATTTCCTATCAGCTATCAGAATACACCTCTACAGAAGTACACTAGAACCATGGCAAATCTTGATAATATTGTCATAAAGACAAGCAAGGCTGAATTTTTCAACTCTTGCTCTCATGTTAGGAAAATCTTTTTCCTTTGATTGTAACAACAAGTGAAATACAGCACTTGAAATTTATCTGGTAGCTACGAGAATCCTAGATTAGGGAGGTCCTACCTCAAGTTAACTGAAAGCAAAGCAAGCTGAGATTGCATATGAATGTCAAAAACATTTAAAAAAAGGAAATCTGACAACTACCAAAGTCCTGAGTGTTAGTTGGGGTTTTTTTCATAATTATTTTATAGAAAGTAGTAATTTTAACAAGCCTAATAATTTGTACATATTGAGAACCTACTTTCATATTTGGATTTACTACTGTTGAAAGGAATGGAGTGCAAGATTTATTTTTTCTAGATACTCGATGTAGTGATAGAATGATAAGAAGTGTAAATCTTGAAGTACTATTATTATTGTTGGAGGAATGTTCAGAAATTGCGAATTAAAACTTGTCTTACAAAAATGTCACAACAGCTTTGAGCATCTTATTTTATATCTTGATACTCTAAGCGTCTGATGAAGTCTAATGGATGGTATTTTCTCCTCTCTTCTAAGAACAATAGTTTCAAGCAGTAGAATTTTTTTTATACATCACAGTACCTTATCCTACAGGGACAACCTTAAATTAAGCTCTTATTTAAGTTTCCATGTTTAGGAATATAATGTATTCAAGATCACTTGTATCCAGTACCCAGAAACCTAAGAAACTTTTTGATTCGTGTTCCTGATTTCTTATTTAAGCGACAACACTGCAAAATGTAGGCTGGTTAAAACAGTTCCTGAGGGCAATATATTGAAAATAACATCCTGTTCCATATGGACAACTAGACATCCCACCCAAGCTGAAGTTTTTAAAACCTTAAATTTAGGAACAGAAGATTGACATTAGTAATCTTGATCATATAACTCAAGCCTTTCTCAATCTCAATCAACTTTGGAAAATCTGTTTGGTCCAAGAGGGTCAAGCATGCATATATGCTTTATATCCTCACACAACATATGACACACAGTATTTTTCCAAACCCCACAGTCCACTATGCTCTGAAGTCACTGGGATTTGGGATTCTTCTCAGAACTCAGGGATTTTGTTTGGGATTTTTGTTGTTTTGTTGTTTTTTTTGGGGGGGGTTGTTTGTTTTTGTTTTTTTAAACGGGATTCATGTCAGCAGACTATGGCATAAACAATAGATGAAAATGAGAATGAAAATAAAATTACAATAATGACTAACCATAGAATTCAGAGGAGGGACCCTTCTGAACCACAGAATGATACATAGCAATGAGAGAGGCAAAAAAGCCAGGTACTTGACAAAGTTTATCCCCACTAAAATTTTACTGTAGCCTACTGTGTACTTAATCTGTTCAAGAAGGATTAAAAAAAGAATCATTGCCCAAACCAATACTATTATTTATCACATAAACAAGCAGTCTGGCTTTCAAACAGTGTGGTATCCGGGATTGAGCACTGGCCCGACCAGATTATAGGACATAAGGCTGAAAGATCTCACTACAGCTACCGAGTATAACTTCCAGCAACTGCAACAGCCTCAACACATAATCTTTCCTGTAAATGTATCAAGCTTCATTGTATGAGTAATCAAACTCCTTGTCTTCATTGCTTCTACTGCCATTACTGTTTTGAAACATCACAATCTGCAATTTGCAAAAACAATGAGAAGAAGCAGTGACAATGGCAAGAAATTAATTCATATCATGGCTTTCTCTAATATTAAAATGCATGGAAAATAACCTATGAAAAAATAAATGAATCATGAATATTCATAGTTTGGAATGGGTAACAATACTTTGGAAAATAATGAATACAGTTAATCACCTCAAAGGCTTTTTTTTTTTTTTAAGAAACGGTGCTTCCAATAGAATAATTCTCAATTATTCCTACCCTGTAAGAATTTTTTTTTAAACTTCACAGGTGAAAATATCTGCAAAAAATTCATGCCATTTTAAGGTGTTTTACTCTTAAGCAAAGACTGCAGATTCACTCTTAGTTAACCAGCACAAGCATCTGAGAAAGTCTTACATGAACACAAGAACAGTAGCTCCAATCATAAAACAATCAGGCAAAACCAAACTATATAAGACAGTCTGGCAATTTTCTTCATTAATTACGTCTAAGTTAAAGATGAAGCTTTACATGTTCCTTGACTTCCAATGTTGGTCTTGGCTCTCCCTGTCTGTAGCCCTCATCAATTAGAGCAATTCCGTACTTGAAAAACGTCATCCCTTTGTTCTTAAACATGGGGAACTTCCTAAGAAATGGCAGAGAGTCACAGGTGGGACCAACCACACCTCCTGCATGCTCTTGGTATGCCAGTCAAACCTGGGAGGATAGTCTGGGAGAAGACATTCCAAACAATAATTAAAAAAAAAAATAAAATATATATATATATATATATATATATATATATAAATAAGCATTCAGTCCAGAAAAAGGGAAAGGAATGTGAGTGTAAGATCTGATTTAACAAATAGATTCACCGGTTTACACCCACATCAGCACAGCTGGTACTACCACCCCTGCAGGTAAAATAAGGATATTTTGGTTTTGCATTGAAAGAATTCTTTTCAGATAAAGCAAACAGGTTAGAAATGTTCCAAGTATGATAGGGTTCAAAAGTATGAGAATCAGAGTTGTGCCTTTTCTCCTGTAAATGCACAGTATCATAACCCAGAACTGATGCAATACCATACACCAGATCCTCATCATAGTCCTTTACAGAGCTGGCAGACCAACCAGATCTTAGAAGGAAAAAGACATATAAGAATTTTAACTTTAAAACATTGTTATGCCATTGTAACATTTTACTTACAAAAGATCTCTTGCACACACAAGATCACCACCTCCCAAATTACAAGTTTGTTTATATTTTTCACTTTGCAAGAGTAGCATTCAGTCATAACTTTCAAAGTCGTTAATGTATAGTTTCACCACATTAAAAATGTGTAATTAGCTTAGGTGAGGCGAAATTTTGATAGGAGCTTAATTACAAATCTATGTTGCACGAGACTGGTTCATATTTCAAACACGCTAGTAATCTGAGTTTTATTACATAAAAGATCTTTAAAGACAACCACTTCTTAGAAGCGGCTGTCTTCAGGACTGATGCAAGGAAAGACATGTCTAAGCGATCTTCCAGCAGATTTCACAGATGGCTCACAAGGCTGTCACAAGGCACAGAAGGAAAAAAAGTTGCTTATTTCTTTATAGAGATGCAAATTCAAAGCACAGTCTGGATTTAAGGCTAAAAGCTGTTTATTTACCAATAACTTTTCTAAACCTTACTCCTGTTCACTAATAGTTCTGTAGTGGTTTTGGTTCACCAAAAGTTTGAGATTTCCCCATCAACACACCAGTTTATGCGATGGGTTCAGTGCTGGCCAAATCGTCAGTGCACCCACTAGAATAATTTACTCATTTCCTGCTGTGAGAAAGGATTAGGAGGAAGGCAAAGCAGGCTCAAACTTTAAAGAGTATAAAGAAAAACTTTATTAACAGAACTAAAAGAATAACAAGAATCAGAATAAAACCTTCAGAACACTTCTCCTCCCCCTCACACCCTCTCTTCTTTCCCACTGACAATGTACAGAAACAATTCAGTCAGTTTATCACCTCTAGAATAGTCTTTCTTCAGTTCACTTAGGGAGAGGAGTCTCTCTCGTCATGCTATTGAGAGTTCTCCACAAGAAAACAGTTCTCTTGTGGCTTTTAATTTCCACAAGAAAATCTGCAATTGTGAAGTCCCTCTCATCTCTTGCAGCCTTCCCACAAATGCATTAATGGGCCATGTCAAACTTATGGGGTACTATTTTAAGGATGAGCTGTTCAAAAGCAAAAGTTCTCTTTATCTCTGAAACCATCTTCATCTCGAGGAACAGAGGTCTTCTTCTTTCTCTGGGGGCAAAGGCTCTTCATCACTCTTTTCTCTCTCTGTTCAAACGTCTCATGGGATCACAGCTACTTCAACATCTGCTTGTTCAGCATGGATGTCTTTGCTCATGTCTACAATGTGAACACTCCATCCCCCTACGCTTTTTCCATTATTTATAGGGATATTCAGTGTATCATATTCCATCATCATGGCTTGTAAGAGAATTTCAGCCTAAAACTAAGGCATCTCCAGATTCTCCTTCCATCTGAGGGGTGCGTTTAACTCTCTAACTGGCTTATCAGCATGCCTATTCACAGAGCCAGCCAGCAATTGGTTTTGCCAGGCACGGAGGATGCTGTTAGCAGCTTCTCTTAGAACATCACTTCCTTCCTCACCAAAACGCAATGAATGCAAAACTTTCTTATATCAAAGTGAATTACTAAAACTAAAAATTAATAGGCTGTAAGGAAATAAGTGTATTTCACGTTGATTTGTTGTCAGGTATTGCCATACAAAAATATGGAATATGTGCTCTACAAGGGCAATTTTCTATGCACTTTTCTATGCATGCTGTAACAGAGAGATTGGTTGGTAGGTACCAGTGAACACATGAATGCAGCACTGAGAAGTCACAGGATAAACTGGTTATACCATTTCAGGAAAAAATGCAAGGTTTTTCAAAAGGTAACTGGGTTAATGTTGTAGATCAAATTCTGAGAATCAGAACCATCATCAGGTTGTCCCCTATCATTATGCTGTGAATCACAACAGAATACAAATCTATACATTTATTTTTTAAAGCCTACAACACTCATCATAATAGACTGTTTCCTGATTTATAAGGCAGACTAGGGCTTTTTTCAGAATTTCCTTCTTCATTATGGAAAACAGCAAAAGGAAATAAGGTATAATGGATCATAGTGGCATTTTTTAATAACCTTCACATAAACCAATCCTTTTTTCAGCCTTCCCATGGCATTGTGAAAAATAACAATCCATGAAAACACAAACAGACAATTTATTATTTTTTTTAAATCAGGATACATTTTCTTCCCTTCAGCTTCTTAAGACTCAACTAACCTGGCTGCAAGCATCTGGCACCAAGCAAGTGGCATATGTAAGTTGTTTACAGACTTTGTATATCTCAGAAATAGAAAGCCTAGGGCTCTTGTCAAGAAGTTTCAATTTGCTCTAAAACACTGTTCTTCTAAGACATCAGTCCCTGAGACTCTGGTGGTTTTGGTCAGCAATGTTCTTTAAACAATTATAGCATCTCAAGTGAGGCTTGCAGAAGGAAATCACAATGGTTAAATGTATGTGCCACACTGAAATCCAGGGACAGTGTCCAAATGACATTAGAAAGCATTAGCTAATTCTCTGGTCTTGACTCGTATCAATCTTACTACACATAATGAGTCTTTCACTGTTCTCTTCTTGGGGAGACAATCTTTATTTTTTCTAAGTTCGGCCAGGTATTAATTTTTTTTGTTGTGTCCTATGGTAAGAGTTACTATTAGAAAATAGTTTTGTAGAAGCTTCCTTACAAGAAGTCTTTACAACAAAAACCGTATTTTTCAACTTTTCTTTCTCCTAGACAGTTGCTTAATTACACACTCCAGTCTCATAACTTACAAATGTATTGAGAAATTACTTGAGACTGTGGCATTTAATACAGCATAATGATTTAACTTCAAGGATTTGTATAAGGTTGAATACACTGTAGGAGTCTTCCACGTCTGTGTCTCAGAAATTCTTGTGATATATTAAACAAATAGATGGGCAAAAATTAGCTTTTTGTTATATAAAACAAGATGTTGTAAGAAACTCCACATGCAATTCTAATACCCCACTGTACTTTCTAGAGCTCTCAAATCAGAAATAGAGAAAATTTCTCCTGGGTGGTTCTTTTCCACACAGACTCATTACATACCCTTTTGTTTTGTGATACAGCAATGCATTACTGCCCCTATGGCAGATATAATTATAGGTAAATGTATTCCATAAGTGGTGTCTTTTTCCCTGCCCAGATTTTTCCTCCCACACTGTCTATGACAAGTCCTTTTTTTTTTTTTTCCATTCTCTGTTTCATCAACTGTACTATTTTCATCCAACACATATATTTTTGTCAGAAATACATATTAGTTTTATATATTCAGGTACGTTCAGGGAAGCTCAAGAACAAATAACAATACTTTAAACCAACACCAAACAACAAAGCAAACCTAATACTACGAGTCTTTTGAGATTCAACCATCATTAAACTGGAGCGGTTGCTATTCCTTTAATTATTATTACATCTGAAGAAGTTATTTTTAGGTTTTGTGCATTGCAGTCTACTTGCTGTTAGCTATGACAATCACCATGAAATAATTATCTTATTTCGTCTAGCAGTGTGATCACTGGACAGCTGCTATAGTTATTCCCATGGTGGCATATGAAGAAAAACATATTTACTTTCCTTCACATATAAAGGCAGTAGCAACATAAGATGCCAGCTTCAGTATGTAGTGCACTACTATCTCTACTGACTCATATCTTTCATGTATTTTCAATGTAGTTTGTAAATTTTTAAAAATTAATCTTTACATAGGTACCTAGATTAGTTCAGGGAGATTTTTAAACTATGATTCAGGATTTACTGCTCATCTGGGCAGTGGACAGCAAGGTAAGTCACTGATATTCTATCATCACCTTTCATCTTCTTGATATTTACCAGCATGATACCCACGTATGTATGTATATATATGTATATATATACAGATGAATATGTAAAATGATATGGAATTATCTGTACAATCACAAAACAAGGGTTCTTCACATTTTGATATCAATTTTGGAAGGCATTCAGATCTCTGTCTAGTGTAAGTCTCTATTATGTTGTTTTAATCAGTGCAAGCCAAAGTTCTTCAATATATTTGTTACTTTAAAAGTGACAGAGATCACTAAGTATGGTTTAATATGTTGGACAGCTCGGAGACCTCAAGCATTTCTATTATCTAGCATCCAGTCACATATTTTCTCAAGCTTTAATTTTCCAATGGAAAGTCAGTCTCTACCAATAAATACTTACAATGGAAGCAAATACTGATAGATAATACTTTTCTATATCCATTTCATGGCAGCCAGATATAAATATTTCAGAAACAATGTTGTGAATTGTGATTCTAATTATAAGAGATTGTCACTTTTCTTCCTCAGATCAGTAGGAGTAAAAATGTCCTGTGCAAATAATGTATGTGATACAAAGATAAAACACACCCAGAAGAAAAATTCTATCTAAAGGGCACACAAACTGAAGTAGCCAAGTAAAAGTTCTGATACTGCCACTGAAGATCTATACCAAAACTGAAAAAGGAAAAAAAACATCAGAAACACTGGGAATAATGTTAGCCCTAACTGACTCTTATCATGGAATGTATTTTTTTCATTAGTACTTCTGGAAACTTTAAAAGAAGATTTTGAGGTAACACAAAAATATAATATCATGATATGGCTTTAGGAAGCAAAGCAGCCTGCCTTGAAAACACAGCATCCACTGCCTGAAAACATGTGCTCTTCATGTCAGTTTAGCTATTACAGGCTACAGAGAAGACATGAAGGAGCACTACTGTTTTACCAGATTCAAAACACATCACTCATCATTGTGCAGGCTCCTCAAACTTCTAGATTAACATGTCTCCCCTACCCATCCCCTCCCTGTCTTTTC
Source organism: Sturnus vulgaris (assembly GCF_052056855.1). NCBI lineage: Eukaryota > Metazoa > Chordata > Aves > Passeriformes > Sturnidae > Sturnus > Sturnus vulgaris. Next base: position 116,036,471 of record NC_142243.1, on the reverse strand, counting down.
ATTTTGGCTTTTTTTGTTAGTTTGTTTTGTTCGGGTTTTTTGGTTTGGTTGGTTGGTTTTCTTTTTTGTTTTTATTTGTTTGTTAGTTTAAAAGAAATAAAGCTTATTTAACTTTGTGTCTTCTATGTGACTACTAAGAGCTCAGGACCACAGGTACCACAACTGACCAGAACTGAACACCCCATTGTCCATAAAAGGACATAGTAGTTTAAAAAAACTGCGTGTCACTTCTGACCTTCTAGATTAAAGTTACTTGTGTGAGTCAGAAGCAATAACAGGAACTCCATATTCTCTTTGACGTACTTATCTCTTACATTACTTTTTTTTTTTTTCCTCCAGGCATGAGTATATAACCAGAAACAGGTGCACCATATCTCAACCAACTTTTTCAAATGTGGCCAGAATCTTCAACACCACTTGGAAGATATGAAGTTTCCCTTATTAAACTAACTGCAGCTAGAATTAGGTATGTGAGGGTTTTTCCAAGCAAAAAATAGTATGTTGAAACATAGAGTTCTCAGGAAATCCTAAAAAAGGACTGCGCAAAACTTAACAGCCAGATGAATTTCAATGAATTTGTAACTATTTTCCTTCTGCAACACCAACTAAAAAATCCCTTTCCTGAAATTAAACATGCAATTTTATTCCTAAAAATCCCATTTATTCCACAGGTTTATTACGACTGAAGACAATTAAGCCCGACTGAGCACTTCAGATTCAAAATGACTGAACTGCTTCTCATTCTTCTGTTTTTCATAAAAAAACTCCCTGTGATTTTGGATGACAAGCAGGCAACACATCTGTAGGCTATCCCTATTCGACAAGCTTTAGTCTGTCTTTGCTTGGGGTCAAGCATGACAAATTTGCAGGCAGATAACACTTGTCACATCTTAAGGCCATGCAGACAGTAATCATGTCTGCTGCTTGCAGAAACAACAGCTGCCGCTGCAACAAACAAGAGCTCTTGATTCACACAATCTCTAGCTGAGCTCCCAGCTCATTAGGATCTCCCAACTGCTGCCTCTTACACGGAAAAGCACACCTGTCACTGAGCAAGCAAAGAGCCTCACTCTGCTGCAGCCTTGAACACAGCGTCTCCTGCTGAGCCTCAGCTCCACAGGATCAAGCGTCTCTTCACTCACAGAAGCAAGATATTGTCAGACTGTGTCTCTGCATTACCTGCTAAGTGCGAAGATCTTCAGCTGTGAGGCTTTCACACACATCCTGCTAAAAGCCCAGGAGCAGCGGTGCCTGCCTCAGCCAGGATCGCAGAGCCCACACTGCGGGCATGGGGCTCCCTCTGCAAAGCCCTCCCGAACTCCACAGCTCCCCCTCCTCTGGGCACCTCGCCTAGGGAACATTTGGAGCCACACCATCAGCTTAACACCACACACTAATGCCTCCTCAAAGCCCTCAGACTTATCTAACTGCATAAGGTTATACACTTGGCAGGATCATACAGGAACATTTAAGTCTCCATTCCTACTTACTCATTCAAAGGCATCTGTCTCCATCTTGCCTTAAGGTTAGAAACTCTTGTAATATGGAAAAGGACCTAAAAAAAACCTGGCAGTTAAAAATAATGAAGAAGTTCACCTTTAGAATGCTTGTTATGAAATTATTTCTCTTTTAAAACAAATAATGTGTTAGGAAGAGGTGAGATTTCACTCAGGAAAAACTTCAAAGGCAGTAGCTTTTGTAGGATTAACATCTGAAAGACTGTATCAGTCTAATTTTCCTTTTAAATAATTCTATTCAAACATCATCTTAGAATTACAAGATAAGAAAATGGTCCTGGAAGGAAAAAAAAAGGAATTAACGTCTTCCCACATTTAAAAAAACCCACTTGGAACAAAATTTAGCAATTTTACACTGCTCAAAAAAATTAACACGCAAAATATATTCAGGATTTGAGTTGGTTATTCTTTAAAAGCATGAGACAAGTACTATTGACATCTTGGGATAAAATCTTCGGTAGATATTACTGGATGCCAGAAGGTAAACTAAGAGACTAACAGTAGAAGGGAAATACCTGAGACAATCTTTCAGAGGTAAATTCCATGTCTTGTTTTCTGGAAGTGATGTTTATTAAACACATCAAATCATCTGCTTTGCCTGTAGGAACAGATCCCTTTTGGCATCCTTCATTCTTACAGAGAGAGAAAGGGTTACTGCACAGCACAAAGACTTTCAGGCCAGAGATCTGCTTTCCATTTCCTATTGCTACACAAACTTCCCATGTGATCTGCAGCAAAACCCGAAATTCTCTTTCCAGTAAGACAACACCTGTGAACTATAACTTAGGATAAGTATGCAACCAATAGAATTGCCAAAGAATTGTTGTATGAACAAAAAAATTTTCATTTATGATAATAAAAAGTATTTATTTGGTAGTAGAAGTCAAAATAGTTCTTTGCAGATTTACATACACTGTGAAATGAGCCCAGATCTTTGTAAATTTGACATTTGCTCAACAAATGGGAAGGACATTATTTATCCATTTCTGGAATAACAGCTGGATGAAGTTGCAGCAATTTTCTCTACAGGGACAAATCTAAGCAAAAAAAAAAAAAGAAATCCTTAATTTAAAGTCTAAAACTGTGTTGAGCAGATGCTATGACTTCAGTTGTGAGACACTTGGTTACATTTAAATTCTAAGTTTTATTTTTCTTTTTTTTTTTCAGAGAATTAAATATAAATGCTGAAACATTTTTATCCAAATAATAGTATTATAGCTCAAGAAACAGCCTTATTTTCATATTCTGCTTTTACTACCCTGCTTTTTTTTTTTTTTTCTAATATAAAACAGAAGTTTGGCTTTGAAACAACAAAAACAGTATTTCATAAAACACTGCTAAACCACTAAGCTCCACTGGGCTGAAGGAACCATAAAAGCACCAGAAATTAATGAGCATGGTGGACCACAATCCAAGCTCCCAGAGGCAAATAAAGTAACTCAGTATTGAAATGAGTTTCTTCTGGCATATCATAGATTACTCAGTATAGATGTAAACACAAAAGTTTCACTTTTTTGGGGTGCTGTATGTGTAGCATAGCTGCTTGATCTCCACTTGCAGCATTTAACAGATTTCATCTCATTCTAGGGAGTTTGTTTTAACAGAAGAAAAAAAAAGGCACTCTGATGTATAAAAGATTAAAGACCCTCAGCCAACATTATATTACAGTTTTAAACCATAGACTCATGAGAAAGTGGTTGTTTTTTAACATCTTTCTTATTGAAGTTTTACAACAAAAGAAATAAATTCTTTGAAAAGCACCATGATAAAACATCCTAAACACAATTATTTCTCTCTAGAAATTATATTATTTATTTTATATAATGAATAAAAGCCAATATAAAAGCAGAAAATACCTAGTGTCCTTCATTAGAAAAGACACTATTATTTACAGTTTTTTTTCTTTCCCACAAAGATTCATACTTTTTATTTTTCTTCTTATAAACAAAAGAGAGTAATATACAGTTATGAGAAAAATTTGGTTGATAAATCTGGAAATAGATACATTTTTTAAAGTTTTCTCCTTTTGTTGGAAAAGGACCAGGAACACCTTTGGGAAGGAGTTGTTATTAATAACAATGTCATATTATTGCTGACTTTTGAAGTTACATTCTTTTAGCTGGGTCTTATTATAAGCTTCCAGCTGTTCAATACAGTTATCAGAGAAAAGCATTAGTTTGAGAAGCAGCAGGAAGGCAACACCAGCAGCAGCAGCAGCAGTTGCCACAGGCTGTGAGGAGGGTGAAGCCTGCAAGGTCCCTTCGGTGAAGCTGAGGGCCAGTTTGAACAGGGCTTTGAGCAACCTGGTCTAGTGGAGAGTGCCCCTGCCCATGGCAGAAAGACTAGATTGTCTTTAAAGGCCTCTTCCAACCCAAATTATTCTCTGATTCAAGTACAAAGAAAATCAAGAGAAAAAATAGTTTCCATTACTAACCAGTAGACTACTATTAAAAGACCTTTGGATATTCTTTAGCAGCACAAGATAGGAAATTGTTCAGAAAGTTAATTAGTCAACACTGTATTTAGTTTTCTAGTCAATTTTTATATCCTTTTAATAGGATCAATAGGTAAATTCAGTAAGCTGAAACTCACATTTGGTATTTAGTTAATAGCTTCAGGTAACTACTCAGCAGTAGTAACAGGCCTTAAATGCTATTGATATTTTAATTGGAAACTGCAGAATTAGTCTGCTAAGAGTCAGGTTTAGCATTGTAAAGCCACTATAGAACTCTGTACAACACTGCAGTAATATCACAGTTCCTCACGGATAGCTAAGGAGAATACTGTGAATTGTAAATAGTCTAAGGAAGCACATTTAGACTTGCTACTTTCTTACTTTATTGCAGAAGATACACCATGTATGAATCATATATAGAACATAAAGTTTTCTTGAGACCTCTCACCTCTAATTGTCCAAATCACTCCACCCAAAGCTATCCCTGCTGTTGTGCTATTTTGATGTCCTGGTATTCTGAAATAATTCATAAAATCCTAATGAATTAATGTATGAATCCCTTCCTAAGAAATCCTCAAATGAATTCAGTAAAATACACCACATTCAACTCCTTTGTAACTGAGCTCTATTCAATTTATCTAACTTCACCAAAGAGAATTTCTAGAAACAAGGAAATATCCAGCTAACTATGAGCATCTGTGGCCTTGCATAAATACAAAATGAGCACGACAGCTGTTTTCTAATCTTACAGTGTGGGAGATCACAGTGTATCAAAAAGCCTCTAATACTTTGAGGACACTAGAGATTAAAGGTAGAAATTAAGCCTGGATATATTCTTAATAATGCCATCTAAATAATTTCCAGATTTTAAAATGGATTTGGGGAGAAGATTACTTTGTGTGCTTGTTTTACAAATAACCATATTACTGTCATGTCCGTGAATCCCAATTATGTAGCTAATTAATTGTAATTAATTCATTCATTGTAATTACCTGTAATTGTAAAAGCAACTCAATCCCCTGAAGTTTCTCACTCATTAGTTCCCACATAACATGGTTCTGTAAGACTCTTTTCCCTTGGCAGTCTGATGATCAGATTACCATAACACCATTATGGAATCAGGTTGAGGAGAGCTATTGTCTTTGTCTAAAAAGAACACCATAACATCCTCAAAATTCACTTTTTTCTTCTCTTGAAAACTGTAACATGTAATATGCATTTAGGCCTATAAGTAACTGGAAGTACAATTGAACTGTAAGTCCAAATAATTATATTATAAAGTTACTGTACGTTTCTTCTATCTAGCATGGGGAAAATCAAAAGAGAAAAAGAACTTCAAAAACTGAAGTAGAAATTTATATTAAAATAATGAAGAGCTAAGTGCATAAAACATTTACCTATCTACATTCAAAGAGAAAACTTTGTCAACATAAAGAGGCATATGGAATCTGAAAGCCTTACATGAAATACATTTTCAAGATTTTCTTTCTTTTAAACAAAACTGGCAGGAGTTTTAGTGCTCATTAAACTGAAAAATAGGGATTGTTGTCCAAGACAATAGGCATAGGAAAATATGAGAAGCTAAAGCATAGTTCTGTTAATAGAAAACAAACCAGGCACTCCCTACAATCTTCTTTTCTAAAGCAGAAAAACATCCTAGAAAAGGATTTTTATTTCACATTTTCTCTTCTTTAGCACTGCTCCCACAAACTCTTCAGACAGCAGTTCCAACAGTTGCAACATTACTTCCCTATAAACCAGCACTTTACCATCTCTTGTAGCAGAAGGAACAATGAAACCCACAACCCACCAAGCACCATGTCTTGCAGCTAGGTTGCAGAGACGGAAAACAGGTAAAATAATTTGCCTTTAGGCAAACAAAATATGATTGTTTACAAAATCATAATCTTTTATTTCAATCAGAAGAATTTGAAATTAGGATGACTTTTAAAAAGCCTCTCACTTCTGAGATCAGTTATGCACATATAAATACTAAAAAGCTAAAAGGTAAAAGCTACCTGTCCTTTCATACACCACATTTAGATGGCTCCAGGTCCACAAATGGGCAGAAGAACAGATACACTCCCACAGCTGGGCTCTCCTCTGGAACAAACTCTCCAGCCACCACAGAGGCAGTGAAATACTAATGATGTATTTTATCAGCTTGGTTGTTCCAGTATTGACTGTGCACAGTGTGTCTTCACACTAGGTTGAAAAGGTCACAGGTATGGAAGGGAGCCACTGTAAGATCAAGTCAAGCTTCTTATTATCCCAAGCATCACCTCAAAAGCTTAAGCTGTTCACAGAATCACAGAATATTCTGAGTTGGAAGGGATGCACAAGGATCATTGAGTCCAGTTTCTGGCCCTGACCATGCCCAAGAGTCACAACATGTGCCCAAGACTACTGTACAAACATATCTTGAACTTTGTCTTTTGCTCCTTCCCTCATTAAAAAAATGTTTCAGAACTGCACTCTCCTATGTTTTTTTTCCCCTAAGTTTTCAATAAATCTTTTCCTGTGCCAAAAACTGGCCTGTTTAAACCCCGCTTTTCTGCAGTTACTTGATATATTTTTAAACATAGCTTCTGCACAAGTGCTGAAAAGCAAACCCAGTAAGGAGCTCCTGACTCACTGACACACAGAGACCTGTAATTGAGAGAGCTGTACTTGACACAGGTACCCCAAAAAAGCCCAGTGCCTGTGGCTCAGAGCTGACCCAACACAGCACAGCTGATGGAGACAGCTGGGAGAGGGCAGAGCTGCCCAACCCTGTCTGGCTCTACACAGGCAGCCTCAGGCAGGGACTCTGGCAGAGTGCTCTGACTGATGGCAGGAACAGCCTCTTGGGTCTCCTTTAATGAAACACCCCCTTTTCCTACCCTGGGAGTTTTCCCTTGCCTCACTTTTTTCTGCCTGTATCTGGGTTTCTAAATATTAGTGGATAGAACTGGGAAGACGAGAGTGGTATGCTGGACTAACATGCAGCCAGCCATGCTTTGGCACCAAATATGACTGCATAGATTACAGCAGGTAACTCACTGGCTTCGTTGTTTCTGTAATTCCCTTCCTAATTACCTTCACTGATAAATACCTTCCAGTTACTTCTCCCACTCCAGCCTTCAGCTTCAATAGGGGAGGTTTTAGTTGCACCAAGAGAGGTTTAGATTGGATATTAAGAAAAATTTCTTCACCAGAAGGGTTGCTTAACATTGGAAGAGGCTGCCCAGGAAACTGATTGAGTTGCCACCCCTAAAGGCATTTTAGAGACGTGCAGTGTGGCAATTAGGGACATGTTTTGGTGGTGGACTTGGTAGTGTTGCATGCATAGTTGGACTCAATAATCTTAAAGGTCTTTTCCAATCTGTGTGATTCTGACTCTGTGACTTAGTCCACTATGATTAACAGTTTCTAAAGTTAGCAAAAAAACACAAGTAAAGTTTCAGTTGTCTCAAGATAGGGGTTTTTGTTTAAATCATGCCCTCCTTTTTTTCATGGACCTCTAACTTATTTCAGAAATCCTGTCTCCAAGACACCTTTGCATCCCTTAATTCCCTGTAGTCAAATAGTCAGAAATGAGGAGATGAAACGGAAATTAAGATGTAAATATCAGAATCTGAAACTAAGTACTAAAACTTAATTCAGCTCTATTATTCATTTTTAATCTTCATAAGGCTCCACTGACCCAGTTTCACAATGAGGTTTTTTTTCGTAATTTTGCCTCTTGCTCAGTCAAATGAGTACAACCCGCTATTCATTTACCAAATTTAATAGCGTTTTATATTAAGGACAATATCTCCTGAATATAGTTTTGGCAATCCCATTATATTTATGCACTCTGTGTTGCATCATTGCTTTTCTTGATTTTAGGGATTTGTCTTGTTAAAGTAATAACTTAAGCATATATCTCTTCATCAAGTACATACACAGTAACAAATGGATGCTCTAGTTCTTCATTTTTAAGTGTTCATAAGGACATTTCCATTAATTATTCTTTTCTATCATTAATATAAGGGAATTCCTAAGGGGAAAGTGAAATGCTGACACAGAAGCTTGTAAGTTTTCATTAACAGTCACCTTGCTTAATAACAGATACAATATGCACAAACAGTTACCTGGTATCAGCCTTCAACTAGGAAGAGAAGGTGGCTTCCATCTCAGCAGACTTTATGCCGACTGATCATTTTACCTAAATGTAGCGTGCAATTTTTTTTTCCTTTCATCACATGAAATAGTAAACAGTCTGAGATTTCTCCTTACCATTTCCCTGATCAAAGGGCATGTGTCAGCACGTTACACTTCGTTTGAGATGTGTGTCTTCCCACATTACATATTTAACTGGAACTTGTCAATACCATTATTTTGTCCTTTCTACTCAAATTTCATTTCTTTCTATCTTATGCTGTTTGAATAGTACTGTTATACAGGATCTGAGTAACTCATGGCACTGAGACATACACTTTTTAAGAACACTTCTACCTCTTCAGTCCACCTCTCCCCATCAGCTGGAATCAGTTTCAATATGCATTGCTAACAGCATCGCAGTGTGTGCATGTTGACCTTTGCTGACAGTTCAAGTGAGCTTGAATCTGTGACGTTATTTGTATGTCTCCATGTCTCCAACTCAACCTGCAGAAAAATGAGTTTCTGCATCTACTAACTCAGTTTTCCACTTCAACAGAATACCTCCAACACGCCTGCTGTCTTCCTTTGTCATCACAGCATCTTCCAGCAGAATTACCTAAGATTACCCTGTGCAGGATCTCTGCCTCTGTGTCCCCCCTCTCTCGGGGGCAGTTAGTTTCCCGCATCAGAGACTAATTTATCTACTTGAAGTGACACAGAAGAGAAACTTAGACCTGTTTAATTCTCCAGGACCCAGATTCAAAATACACACAAGCACTCAGATGACATTTTCCCACAGACTGTGCTTCCTGTACCTCTTATTTCAACAAAAGAGTTCTGGCTTTATTGCTCCTCTCTTTTTGTTAAGATGTATCTATCAAGGTACTTTTTTGCTCGCCTGCAGCTTTTAAAGAATAAAATCTTGTTGCATGCCTCCCACTACCTACCCACAGACACCTGAGGCCATAACTTTTGAAATCTTTGCAATGCTGAGCTCCAAACGTGTCTTATACAGTCTCGGCTAAATGTTGAGACTATATTACATGCTTGTTCTAACCACAAAAACGTCAGAAAATATTTTCAATGTATTCTGTGTTCCTATGTAGCATGTTTTGCTACTAATTCATCACAAAGCAAACTTTATTGAGATAAAATTTAAAGTTGTTTTTCAGAGCCTTCCTATACTACCTGGACAAACCACCTTGTTTCAGAGTTTTATTTCTAGTGTCACAGAAATAGGAATAAATCACTGAGACAGTGCACCACGGGTTTCTACATGGTATCTTGGATGGCTGCATAGATGACAATCAAGAGCGATTTAATTTCAAGAATTATATTTGTTACAAAGAGATTATGCTTATCCACTGTCACTTATTTTCTTAGAAAACTATCACAAAAACTGACTTAGAAATAGTAATACTCACTTTCTTTTGTAGGATATTTTAAACCCAAGGATTTGTATAGTTGCCAAAAAAAGGGCATGAAAGAAGCTAAAATCTCTTGAATGTAAACACAGAGCAACCTGTCAAGCTTTTTATCAGCCTTTTGCTTTTTTGTTTTGTTTTTTGGGGTTTTTTGTGTTTGTTTGTTTTGGTTTTGTTTTTTGGTTTGGGTTTTTTTTGTTTTTGGGAGGGTTTTTTGTTATTTTTGGGTTTTTTTGTTTGGTTGTTTTTTTTCTCCATTTTTTCTTTTTTCAATAGTCATACAAAGGTTGGAAGGGGGGGTTTGGAGGATTAGTAAACCCTTACTCAAAGCTGGGACAGCTATGATTTCAGATCCAACTTCAACATAAACTAATTTGCTCAGGGCCTTCTTGAGTCAAGTTTTGAATACCTCTCAGCATGAAGATTCCAGATCTCCACTGAAGGAAGTAAAAGCAGAACCACTTCTACTTATACTATCATAACATATCCAGATCTCAGATGCCAGCCAGAAAATATTTTCGTATTGAGTTTTACCAATACAGAAAAATATGTGTCTCTATAAACTATGTTTCTAAAAAAAGAGAATTTCCTTTCCTCATACCACATTTAAGAAGTGGAAAATATTTCTCATATTTACATGCATCAGTCTTCACTGAAGGAATTAACTACTGCAAAGAGAAATTCAGTGTGCATGGATTAATTAACACAGGAAATGAGCTATGTATTCATGCAATCTTAAATTTTGAAATTGTCTTTTTGTAGTTTTGAGAAAAAAAATTCATCTGCATTCTTCTTTGTATATTAAAGAATGGATTCTTATGCATGTTACATACATTCACATGTTCACATGTCTATATTAATGTATTCATTTTTCATTAGGATAACCTTGCAAATATAAAATTTACTGGAATCCTCCATTTAGTACTAAAAGGAAAGGTATTATTTAAAGGAACCTGAGTGCCATACAAAATGGCAGCTATATTAAAATGTAACTTGTAAATTCAGCTACTTTTGCACTTTTAGTCATAGAAATTGACAAATGATCACTTCTGGGTTGTCAAGACCAAGAAATCAATAATTTATAGCAGCATGTAATGTTTTTTGCCCCAATTTTCAGTTTTCTATAAAGAATGAAATATCATAAAAGAAAATGGGAGGCATAAGGAGCACATTGCTACCAACATGTTCAATTCTGCACAAGTGGCAGAAAAACAAAAATACATTATTATCTGACAGGTCTTTCTTGATTTAGATGAAATGAGTTGTCAGTTTCACTCATTAACACGTTAATAACCATTTTGAAATCACCACTATCCTCCTGCTCTCTTGAGCCTGTATTCTAGACAGTAATCTTGACTCATCACCACAAGCACACTCATCTGAGTCATTTATTTTTCCAGTGTTAGCAAGAAACATAAGCTATTTGTAATGAAAAAAATTCAAGGAAGAATTCTAGGCATGCCAGAAATTCATGACATTAAGCAGTTTCTCAAAAACAAATTAAATTATATTTTAAATTTTCAACCTTCGGACAAGATTGAAATATTCTACACACTGATTTTGACACATTTTACCTTTCTATAAACATTGAAAAGACAAAGCACAACTGGTTTCCTGATGCATTAGAAAAGGAAAGTTCCGCAAACTGCCAATTTGCTATCAAAACTAAATATATCATCACGGGAAAGCTATTCCAAGAAGAAACCTATAAAGTTCAGGAGAAATGCAAAATTTTTACTTATGATGACTTTGATACCAGTTTTACCCATACTCCAACAAAAATCAGGTTTGAAAAATGGAAAGAAACTTGATCTGTAGTCCAACAGACTGTGGTATCTGTTTTGAAAATAACTGGGTGAGACAGAGAAAATATTTTGATTAAGAACTAGGGATAAAATCTATTAATAAAACAGAGATTCTTCAGATGAGTTTATTTTTTTAAAAAAGGGCAATGGACTCACCTAATTGTAAAATGTTGGCAAAATAACCTTTACACAGTTGAGAGAAAAAAAAAATTAATCTGGAGTGTGAGACTCAAGTAGCCTCAAACAGCTTTTCAAAATGCTAACGTAACTCAAGTAAATATGGACAAAAATGTTTATTTACAAAGCTGCTCATATTAAAAGTGTGAAGTGTTAATTTAGAGTCCTCAAAATAGATATTAAAAAACATCAGTTGACACAGCTGACAATTACAACTATGTTTGTATCTATTAATCAGTAAATCCCAAAACTTAAACAAATCTCCTGGGCAGTCCCAAGCTTTTCCTTTTTTCTTAATTCTTATCTTCCTTTGCACCTTGGGACTACAAATTAAAAGCTTAAATACAAAATAACAGCTGTTTTCATTCCATTTTCAGCTTTAGTGAGATCAAGAGAAAACAAAAGGCTTGTGAGGCAGCTTGCTAAATACAGATATTCAACTGAGGCTGGCTAACTCAAATATTTTGTTACTTTAGATTAACACAGAAGAATTCAAAATTTCTTTGAGACTAAATTATTTCCAGGTTTCAACTCTACAGTACCATCTACAATATTAAGTTTTGATACTTCTATTTTGCAACTGTTTCTATGAAGAGCCTGCAGGGTGTAAAGCACTGAGGTGAGTTAATTCATTCCACCACCTCTACTTCCACTGTAGTTTTCTCTCTGCATCCTAGCAAAGTCTTTCTTTTCCAGGCATTTTATGCAGTTATGTGCACATTCATCTGAGAATCTATGTCAAGTCACAGTTTTAAAGAGATGTGATTTAGCTCATGTCTATGTTAACTACGTAAATACTGGTAATTCACAAAAGATTCCCATTGGTAATTTTAGACTCCCACTTACATTCAGTATCAAACATCCCTCTACTGAAAGCAGAGATTTCCACTTCTCCAAAAGACTGAAGACAGCCCAGTGATATTCAGTAAAGAGCAAAATTTCTTTATCATCTGTACCCTTAGAATACAGTAGAGACAACAGTGAAAGGCAGTGAAAGAAGAACATCTGCACCACAAAATCTTTTTGTCCATCTGTAGGTAGTCATTCTTTTTCATAACCAAATTCTTCAATATAGAGCTCTCAAATTATTTCACCAGGCTTGAAAGTTCAAGGGAGCTTTTGTAACCAGTTTATTCCATCAGTTTAAAGTGACAAAAGAGAAACAAAATTTTACAAGGTGAACGTTATCCCAAGACATATTGAGATTTTTCTTTTCATTTATTCTTGCTTCCAATATTCCATCTTGCCAATATTTCATTGTAGTGCAGTTTATCTCAGCCTTTTAACACAGCTTCTCAGGACAAATGTGAAGAGAGATTTCAAAAGCAGTTACAAAGCTGACAAACAAAAACATCCGCACAGAGTCTTCAGAAATAGTGCAACATAACTCCTGAAAATCACTCTTCCTTTATTTAACCTTGACAAATCCCTCAAAGCCAGAAAGCCTTCAGGACCACATCAGAATAAAACAAAGTCTAACTGTAGTAAATACTTGGATTCTTTGGGGGTAAGATTTTAAAACAGCCCAGTAAAAAGTGGGACATGAATGCCTTGCCAGACAAGTGCCTCAAGATGAAATTATTTAGATTTACTCTTGAAACACAGAACAAAGAAGGCTAAATATTTTATTAAAAATCAAAAACCAACAAGAAAACTAGAACAAAAAAATACACCCCTTGACACAGAACCATTGAGAACAGATGAAAAACTCAATGAAGGATATTAAAGAATAGGATCTGTATTTAAGTTGAATGCTTATCAGTTGCCATGTAGCTGGATATGAGGCCGTGAGAACAACTGAAGCTGAATCACACCAAGCATTTCAGAATTGAAGTAGCATTTCTGTTTCTCTTGTTGCAATGCTCTCTCTCCTCTAAACCCCAACCCTTCACATTGGAAAAGAACAGACTTGATAAATTCACAAAACTATGGAAAAAATGTGCTACCTTACTCTTCCTAGTCAAGTACTTGTTTTTCAGTAACATTTTTACGTAAAACACAATAGACACTGAGACACGAGGACAATGAAAAAGTAGGAAGGCAGAATATACGGGCACCAGTCATAAGCCAAGGTATTTTTCTTTCTTTTGTTTGTGACATTTTCAGGGAACCTTGGCAGCAGCACACATCAGGTCACCCACAATTCAAAGGTGAAACAAGATTACAGGAGATATAGAAGAACCTACAACTATAGCTCCCCTGTACAGTGAAACAGAGACACGGAGGTTGTTCCAAAGGTCAAATCTAACCAGGCAGCCTGATCAGAAATTTAAATTTGTGTGTGAAAAACAAAGTTAGAATTTTCATCCCTTGGTGTCTCTATGACAACTCCTTTGTCACCTCAGCTCCCTGCTACTAGCACAATCACTGACAGCACTTTTAACCTCATCTGGGTCATGGGTAACAGGCATAAACTCAGCGGTTTTGTTCCTCTGGTCTTGGCAGGAACCAGGGAGTACAGACCCAGCTATGTGGTGACAGCTGTTCCATGTTCTTTTCTATCAGGGCTAAAGATCTGCATCATTAACTGTGCTGGAAATCACACAGCTCAGTCAGTGTAAAAAAAAATACACAAGAATGGTCAAAACCCACAGAACACAGAGTCTTTAAAATCTGATTTAATATGAAGACAAACAACAATCACGTTGTGATTGTTTATGGAAAGATATTTAGAACTTCTATAGTGAGTAAAAACATTAAAGCAGCTTAGTTGTGGGTAAAGACCAGTTCAGCATTTACATTCACTATGGCAACCTACTGCCTTCCTCTTGGACATATGCCGCTTCTGTATCTACATGGCTTGTGCTACAGTTCCAGAGATGTGTCTTGAGGACACTGAAAAGACTTCTCTGAAATCACTGTCATACCAAGCTCGGTGACTTGGCTGTGTTATTAGCTATAGAATAACCGACCTTCACCAGCTCCCTGCTTATCTTCTGTGTGTTTGAACAGCAGCTGCCAACATCTACTATCATACTACTGCCAGTATAGTGTACAATTGATGGTGAGGGAATTCATACTCTGATCATTACTATGGTTACTAAATGCCACAACAGAAAGATTTTAATACAATTTACTTCTGTGTTCGTATCGTTAAATTCTCTGTAGTGATGCAGAGAATGCTTAGTGATAATTACTAGAACTCATTTTTTAAAGTCTTTTGGGTTTCCTTCATTTATTTTTGCTTGGCCCTAATCTCCATTCATTTATAAAAAGTAGACCTACAACATGGAATTGAAACAAATTTTCTAGCTATCCTATACCCAAGAGTTGAACTATCGTTTATTCCTTGCCTTGTATCCTATGCATTATTCCTAAGCAAGGAATAAGTAATTACATGGCTGTGGTTCCAGAGGCACATTTTGGGAAGGCTTCTCTGAAATCACTACCACACATAGTGCCAAACCCAGTGACCTAGAATTGTGTATGCCTTGGTTAGTACCCCATCACCAGAATTTCTCAGCATAGACTACTCTAACTTAAATCAGACAGTCTAAAATAAAACTCTTATTGAGAATCCTTTGTTCTGTGTGCTACAATTAACCTTTACATTTCAAGGGAACAGGAACAATTTTGTTAAAATGTTCTATTTTAAAGAGTTAAAACAAAACAGGAATATTTTAACCTGAAAACAGCTGGATTTAGCTTTTCCTGTTTATTTAATTTTAAACAACAGTTTAAAATTAATGGTTGAAAACATTTTTTTTATTCTAACCAACCAGTAGGTTTAAAAAATTATGTCTGACATTCCATCTAACTCAGATGAGAAAAGCCTTCAAAACCTGCAAATTATTAAAGTGAGAAAACTCTTTCAACACTAGGAACATCTAAAGAGAGTTCTGCTAAAAAGTGAGTAGCATCACATCTTGATTAACATGTTCTTTTCAAAGAAGAGAAGGCTCAACAAAAGGCATTCACAGCCTTTTTTAATTAGGTTTGCCAAAAGCAACAGGTCACTGCAGGAAGTGTTCTGAGCACTCCTTCCTTTATTATAAGCATGCTCTAAAATAGTATTTCAGGTTTGCAAGAGCACCATGATATCATGGATAAAAAGCAAATAGGCTCACCTGAGTATGAACTACTTCCTATCTTGCCAGTATTTGCAGAAAAATAGAATTCAAGTTTTACCTGGTGGAGGAAAGACTTCTGTCTAAAAGGAAGGCAATACATGAAAGTCTATTTCCAAAGTAACCAACATAAATCAAAAAGAATATAAACTCAATCTGTAATGAGGTGAACCCAACAAGAGAGGACTATTCACATTTCTAAGGTAGGTGAAGTGCTGCTCCCTTGTGTTTTCATTCATGTTTTCTTTTCTTTTGAGCAGATATGATTCCCATTTTTAAACTGAGTCTCCCATGTGTCACAAAAGACTACCAAATAATCAAAAAGAGATTTTCTTCAGATCCCTTCATCTATGCTCTCTGAGGAAACAGGCTGTGTTTAACAGCACTGAAAAAATCTCTTCTTAAAAGCTATCTACATATGAGACAAACTGAAAATTTTTGTTAAAAGAGTTTTTGGTGCCTAAAGGGATGCCTAAGTTTGTATCTGAGCTTTGGTTTATTCAGGATCAGAAAACCAGACAGGAGACGATGCTCACAGAGACAAGACATCACCACTGAGGTCACTGCCAGGGTCAGTGGGCTGTTCAGCACACAAACCACCTCAGCAGGACCCAAATACCTGCCTCGAGAGGGAATGAGTTCACAGCAGGCTGGGATTGGAAGCAGGCTTACAGAGGTGCATGAGCAAGTGAGAAGGGTAACTAGTGAATGACACACAACTGTAAATCCACTGGATGCATGGCTGAAGGAGATCAACTGGTGGAAAGAGAGACAACATAAAGCCCTGTTATATTTAACACCAGTCTCTGTATAAATATTGTAGCTTTTCTGTTTATACTCAAAGTCATTCTGTAAATATAGCACACTTACTAGCTTAAAAAAAATCAGCAAGGACATATCTCAGTGCAATAAGTGCAGTAATATTGAAGCAATGAATATCTAGTTTACATGGGTTATTAGATGGATACCCAAGCTTCTTCAAGGATCCTGAATAGTTCCAAATTTCTCGTTCTTGAGAATGCTTCTGCATGCTATATAGTACAATGGAAAAGACACACAACAAACTTATGTGGTCCATGATCACAGTAGGGATGTCATGTTCAGTCTAACTTTTTCTGCATTGTAGCATGTATATATATCAGCTGAGGCCTGCATTAACTCTAAGGTTTCTCCCTGTGAACCCACTGTACAGCACAGATGTGCTACTCTCCAGCTTACCCATGGTGGTGCTAACAAGCCTTAAAATAGTTCATGGCAAATGATGCACCTTCATCCTTCTGCCTCTAAGACTTTACACTGCTCATTCCCCACTTGATATTCAGGCTCCAAGTCCCATTAAAACCCAAAGGACTGAATACGTATAAAGAAAATATGTTATCCTAGAAGGACACAAAATGTGTCGTTCACAGTCCTCCTACAGTCATTCAACTGTGCTTTGGTGATGACTGCCATATGTTATGTGGCTTCTTGCACAGGAGCACTTCAAATATTTTCTACTGTTTACTTCAATAATTATTAAATGTGACTATCCTTGGATAATTACAGAACATATCCACAGTTTTCACCATACTGTCTTAGGCATCCACTTCATTTTAGCCTAATTGGAGCAAAACTGTTCCCTATCTTCAGAAATAGCAGCAGAATTTTAAGAATAGCTCTACTACTGCATTCCCATGCAATTTTGTTGAGACTTGTGGAACCAGCATTTATTCCCCATGTCCCTTGACTCCATCATTAAATACTGCCTCTACTCTTTTTGACTGCATTTTCTGAAATTTTGGTGTTCAATCATTTGACTTGGTGTCACTTGATTTAAGCTGTTGCTTTATTTATTTTGCATACACTGTTGATCTTGGTTGGACACCAGATGACCTCCAAGCCCATCTACCACTCCCCTTCCTACCTGGACAGGAGAGAGAAAATAAGATGGAGAACAACTCATAGTTTGAGATAAAGCAGTTTACTAAAGCAAGAGCAAAATTTTGTGTGCCGATAAGCAAAGAGAAAAGTTTATTTTCTACTTCCCATCAGCAAGTGATGTTCAAACACTTCCCGGGAAGCAGAGTGCTTGCTTCAGAGGTCAAACATTGTAAATAACAAATACTCCTCCATTTATCTTCTCTCTCTTAGCTTTTGTATCTGAGCTGATGTAATATGGTGTGGCATATCCCTTTAGTTAATTTGGGGTCTGCTGGCCTGGTTGTGTCCCCTCCCAAGATATTGCCCACCCTCAGCCGGTTGATATGGGAGTGAGGGGAGGCGGAATGTGGAGACACATCACTGATGCTGTGCCAGTGCTGTTCAGCAGTAGCCAAAACACTGGGTGCTATCAACACCTGTCTAGGGACCAATGCAAAGCACAGCACTGTGAGGGCTGCTGAGGGAAAATGAACACCTCACACAGAACCAATACAACCATCTTCAAAAATTTGTTTGCTGTGGGAAGGAAGTACATGGGCAGCCAGACAGGAGGAGCCAGACTACATGGACACTCATCTTCAGCCCACTACCCAGGCTCATATCTCCATTCTGGAGAAGGTAATGCTTCCCACTCTCTCTGAACATTCAACATCATACCAACTTAACCAAAGCACTTTGGTATCTCAGGTGGAACCAGAGGTCATATGAGGGAGCCCTGTGAAAAGGGCCTTGGTAGAAGACTGAGTTTTAGCATGGCAAGGGTAAATAGTTCCAGTCAGTAAAATCTCTTTCATTCCTTATCATTTTACCTTTATCAGATAAGGAATTACAGTTGCACTAGCTAAATACTGATCCCGTATTTCTGCCACAGTTCAGAGCTACAAACAAACACTCTCTAATCTAAAAAGTCAAGCTGAAGTGTGCTTGGTAACACAGACACAATGAAGGCTGACATTTTGCATCTGAAAAATCATGATGGTTATTGAAAAAGCCTTTGCCATAGCTTTTACAGCAAGATTTTTTTTTTGTCCTTGTTACTTTCTGTTTCCCCACCATACTAATAAGACCCCTACATCAGAATTCAGAACAACAGAAAATCATGACATTGTAGCACTTGTCAGCATCACTTGTGACTGACAAGGGCTTTAGAACCAGCCTCTCCTACCAGTCCAGAGAAGCAGCAGCTTTCACTTCTGTAAAAGATTTATCTCTCCCTTACTGTTCCAGAAAGCACTAAGAATGGCCAGAAGACCCAAGGGCCTAGTTAGGCTGTTAGAAATAGGCTGACACACTGGCTTGCCTTAGGGGCCGGCCCTGGAGCGGGATCCTCACGCTCCTTTGATGGGAGCTCAGGGCGCAGCAGGCAGGCTGGCAGCAGCAGCCAGCGCACGGGAGCCAGGGCTTGGGCAGGATCCCAGCCCATCTGGTCTCACTCCCAAGGTCCTGCAGGCGACTTGAAGCTCACCAGCAGGCCATGCAGCTTTGCTCTCCAGGGAACAATCAAATAAATTTATTCACTATCTAGAGTGAAAACATTCTTCCTGCACCTTCTCCCCCCAAAGCACACCACAGACTGTCTTGGGCTGTACCAAAATTAAAACAAGAGGTAGAGCTGAAGACAAATCTCCTAAGGGAAATGTAAATTGCCTGGTCCGGTAAAGAAAACCACGTCTCTCCATACTGAGTGGTGTGTGTCTAATATTTTCACTTAAACTCAAAAAAATCAAACAACACAGCTGTCCCAAATAATTCTGAGGATGCAAGAGCCATGATCTCTACAGGGTAGTTTTGGGGGGATGACTCAATCCCCATGAGTAACACAGAAGAGGATGGTTGCTGAGGGATTATGTAAGCTTTAAGATAAATTTCCTCATGACTGTTAGTGAAAGTACCTGAGGTCTGACATCAATTAAAACGAATGTGATGGTGAAAATAGCACTCACAACTTCATGATAAAATCCAAATTCTGTACAGCATTTCATTCATTTTAGTGGAAGGAGTGTCAAAGCTTCCTGAACTGCAGTTCTCAATGGCTCTACACCTGCCCAGAGCATAGACTTTTAAATGTGCTCCAAGGGTGGTGAGCTTCCTCAGTCAAATAGGACTCAAAGAAGAAATAAGTATTTCAAGTAATGATTCTATTATAAAAGCTATACTGGAGTTGCATACTTTTCTTTCACCATTGAAACAAGTCAATCATATCTAAATATAGTCACTCCATAGCCCCAGAAGCATTTCTGCAGCCAGAAAGAAACAATAACATAATTATTTTAATTGCAGTGTCTTTAAGACTTAATCTCTAATAATGTGATAGCCAGCTGTTTCTGTAATCTATCTCACTTAAAGAAATTGAATTGGTCACAAACAGCTGTTCCTAAAAAGCACCCATACAATGTGATTGCACATTTTAAGGTCACAACATGGAAACTATAGAACTGTGATATGTGGATTGCAATTTTTATCTCCTTTTCTCAGCGCAATACAGACCCAACTGAAGGTAGATAAGGTGCATCCAGTGACTATGTAATTGAGATTAATTCACTTCTTTAATGTAAAATAATCATTATCTGAGATAAACAAAGTTTCAACATCCAGTTTCTGTATACTGATGCCAAACAGATTCAAATAAAAAATTAGTCTATATATACTGAACTCTGAAACTATTATCTTATAAAGAATGCAATGTAGTCTTCATTCTAAGTCTAGGAAGCAAAATTTGGTGTCCTTCCAGGAGCACTCCTTGCTGATCTGCCATTACTTGTTTGATGCAGGAATTATTGGCTACAAATGATATAAACTGTCAGGCCAAAGCAAAATAAAATACCTAGTGGTGATCCTTGCAGTTCTTAAAATGTCTGAAAAAAGCATCACTAACTATGTTATATAATGTTACAAATATGCTGCATAGATACAACATATTTTAAAAAAATATCTATTTAATGGGGAAATTCCTAATAATAATTTTTTGTTCTTTAAATTCAGAGACCCTACTTTACACTTATCTATGGACACTTAAGTAACAGCATTCTTCCCTTAAGGACAAATAGCATACCATAAATCAATCCTTTACAGATTGAATAGCTGTTTGTTTCATATCTGACATCTATTCCAGTTTCAGACTAGCAAATTTAGTGTGCCCAAAAATTTCATAAAAGCCAACAAAAATGAAGGGTGTTTCAGTGAAATCTATATTTTCACAGATCCTGGATCACTTTCTGATCATAGACTTAGCTTATCCAGAGTGTTGTGGGTCTTGGGACTTCCAGTCAGTAATGATTTAGGCTGGGATAGATTAATTTTCTACACAGTGGATGCTATGGGCTATGTTTCGGATTTGTGCTGAAAAATTGTGCTAACACAGAGATGTTTTTGTTACTGCTGAGAAGTCCTTGCACAGCCTCAAGGTCTTTTCTATTGCTCTCACTGCCCCACCAGTGAGGAGGCAGCAAGTGCACAAAGATAGAGTAGGAGCTAACTAAAAAAAAATTTAAAAATACACACACAAAAAAGCAAAACAAGCAAACAAACAAACTACAAAAAACCCCACAGAAACAGGATAAATTCATAAATTCATTAAAACAAAACTTTTCTTAAATACGTAGATTTCTATAGCAATTGTTTATACACTGACAAGTGTTGTGAAAACATTTTCCAGATAGGAACAATTATGATGCAAAAGCACTATTAATCTAAGAAAACTGGTTCAATGATACAAAGGTAACACTACATTTATATCAGGAACTTAAAAAAAATAAGGAAAAAAACACTAATATAAAAAGGTTTGGTTATATTTTATCATGATATAAAGCTTGTCAGACTGTGTACAAGTCTCAGTATGTGCATTTAATATCTGCATTTCTTCGCTCTCTTCCTTTTTCTCCCCATAACCCATAATTTATGACTTCACATACACTGTCTACATCATGGAAGTTGGTCTAGAACCGCAATGGATGCCTTAAGTAAACCAAGTAGAATTTCTGCTTAACCAAATGGATAAAAAATACTTTTTCTCTTCATCCTTAATTTATTGTGCAAGTTGCCAGAAACTACACGACTGAGAAAATACCAGTTTCAGAAACTTCACAAATATTTAGAAAGGCATATTTCACCCTTGAAATTCAATTTAAAGAAACACCCTCCTATTAATAACTGTATCAGGAGTGCTATCTATAACACCTACTCTAAAAATATTTTTATAAATTATTCTCTTCAATAAACATAAACTTAAGGAATCAATGAATTTGTTCCACCTAATAGAATCTACAAAACAGATAAAATGTTTAATTTACCGGGAAATTTATTAATAGCAGAGGTGTAGATTCAGCAATACTCATTTATTACAAAGAATCTGAACATTGAAAATCCATCACTGCCCTAAGAAAACTGAATGTGCATAATCCCTATGAAGGTGAGTGGAAGGCCTCAGACAGTGAAATATCCCTGAAGTGGTACTTTGAAACACAGTTCTGAATAATACAGACGATGAAAGGTGATGAAGCAAAGTTTGAAATCAGAAGAACTTCCATTGTGTGGACAATCTTGGGACAGCACATCAGTGTTTACTTTTTCCAGCTCAGAAATCACAGAGCATTTTACCTTTGGAATCCATCATCAGAATGATCAGTAGCATACAATAGTGTTATCAGCAAACAAAGTATTATTTATTTGAAATGAAAACAAACTGGACTGTGAAATAATACAGTTTGCACCCACACAAACAAAATTTCATGAATTCATATGCACATTTTGAAGGATTCTATATACACAAAAAGTGTGTACAGAATCATTTTTCACTGACGCAGTAAGGCCTGTACATTTTTGTTACCACCAAAAGGACAGTTTCAGAATTTTTTCCCTCCTTATGGAAACAAAGCACATAATCATATCTACAAGTGCTGAATAATGAAAGGATAAATTCCACTTTTTCATAGTGATATAAATTGAAATATTAAACAGCTATGGAACTGGCAGCACAAGTGCATTAAGAAAGCCTGCAAAAGCTGAAAATGAAGCCAAGAGAAAATTGAACTGAGGTACTGAAAGTATCTCTCATTTTCCAATGAGAAATGAGAGCCTTCAAGATACGTCTTCATGGTCCTATATTCTGAGAGACTCACCATCACTTAGAAGTAAGGATAACCCAATAGGCAGTGAGCAGCAGGCATTTTACTAGCTCTGTGTCACCTTTATATAAACCCAGAGACAGAGGCAAAATTCCAGAAATAGGATTAATATTTCTAAAGCAAAAATGAGTTTTGGCAGTTTTTATACTAATTGATGGCTTGGAACAGAAACACAGCTATTATAAACAGGATTTACCACATTGCTTGCAAAAGACAGCCACAGTATAATCTTTTCTTCAGTGTTTGTTTAGCACTTATCAAGAACAACCTTTTGACATAATATGGTAAAGAAAAAAAGAAAAAGAATGAAAAAGGAGAGCTGAAAATTGTGACATGCAGGTGAGTAAGTTTTAAAACAAAAAAGGAATTTGGACAGTACCAACTGTCTAAAAAACTTCAGGCACATTGGCAGATCAGACAAAAGCCAGGTGGACACAAGAATCAGACTCACAGAATGGCTTGGGTTGGGAGAGACCTTAAAGATAATCTAGTTCCAACCTCCCCACAATGGGAAAGGACATCTCCCACTAGACCATGTTGCTCAGAGCCTCATCCAGCCTGGCCTTGAACGCTTCCAAGGATGGCAGATGTTCCATAACTTCTCTGGACAAACTGTTGCAGTGCATCTCCACCCTCACACGGAAGATTTTTTTCCTATATATCTAATCTAAGCCCACATTTTCAGTTTGAAGCCATTCCCCCTTGTCCTGTCACCAGATGCCCTTGCAAACAGTCTCTCTCCATCTTTCTTGTAGGCTTCCTTCAGATGTTGGAAGGCTGCAATTAGGTCACTTCAAAGTCTTCTCTCTTCCAAGCTGAACAATCTCAATTTTCTCAGCCTGTCTCCACAGGAGAGGTTCTCCACCCCTCTGATCATACTGGTGGCCTCTTCTGGACATGCTCCAACAGGTCCATATCCTTCCTAGTCTGGGGACTCCAGAGCTGGATTCAGCAATCCAGGTCTGTAGTTCCCAGAGCCCTTCTTTCTACCCTTCTTAAAGATGGCTACAATATTGCCTTTTTTCCAGTCACCTGGGACTTCCCTGACTGTCTGGACTTCTCAAATATCATGGAAAGGGGTCTGGCAATTATATCAACCAATTTCCCTAGGGTTCTGGGATATATCTCATTGGGTCCCTTAGACTTATAGATATTCAGGTTCCACAGGTTGTTATGAACCTGATTTTAATTTACAATGGAAGGGACTTTGCTCCCCAAGTCCCCATCCTGCTGTCCCATCCACTCAAGAAGTCTGGAAAGAGATGTTGCCACTGAAGACAGGCAAAAAAGTTGTTCAGTATCTCAGAATTCTCATTTCATTGTTACCACTTTTCCAGCATTGTTTATTGGGGGAACTCCTCCTTTGACTGGTTGACATACCTGTAGAAGACCTTGCTAATTCTTGCATCCCTTGCCAGGTTCTGGCTTTGCCTTGGCCTTCCTCACCCTAACCCTACACAAGTGAACTTCATCTCTAAACTCTTCCAAGGTTACCTGTCCTGGTTTACACTGCCTATGCATTTGCTTCTTTCCCTTTAGTGTGACCAGCAGTTCCCTACTCAGTAGTGCTGGTTTCTTGCCTTCCTTGCCCTATTTTTCTCTTCATTTCTGTAGACCAACTACAAGATAGATCCTTCTGCCAAGACATTAATCTTGGGGCATTTTCAGTTTTGGCATGGATTTTATGGCCTATTTTC
Organism: Sturnus vulgaris; assembly: GCF_052056855.1. NCBI lineage: Eukaryota > Metazoa > Chordata > Aves > Passeriformes > Sturnidae > Sturnus > Sturnus vulgaris. Next base: position 116,012,161 of record NC_142243.1, on the reverse strand, counting down.
ATCTTGCATTACCATCAATGACTGTAGAGAATGTGAAATGGAATTAATAAAACAGAGTCCTGCAATCCTCTTTGGGGTAGGGCAGTGAGCAATGCCAGGCACACAGGAAAACAGCTGAAATAAAACTTTGAGTGGCCATGAACATATCCCTGGGTTAAAGTCTGATGGATTAAGAACCTGAAGTCTAAGAAGCAAATGCAGTTGTTAAACTCTGAAGACTACAAATTTTCTTGAGCCATTCTCCAAACCTTTTTAAACTTCTTTAACTACCTCAAGGAGAAACAGTTCTTTTATAAAACTTACTTGTTGAGAGAATGGAAACTAACAGGCATTTTCTGTACCTCCTCGACAGCTAGATCTCCCTTACTAATAAATATGCAATTCTCTTTGACAATATCTCTGTAGTCCTGAGTGATGTGCCATATGTGAGTCCATTCTAAAGATGGACTAAAATACCTTATAAGTTCAAGATGTTTACAAAGGCAGACAACAAACTTGACAAGACAGAATAATTTTCTGAAGCCAGGTCATAACGAATAAAAGTAAACAGGTTGATAAATAACTTTTAAAAGCTTCATTAAAAGCCTGTATCCTTTTAGAATATTTTTTTAAAAACCCTGTATTTAAAAAGAGCAGCCTAATTCTTTTTTCAGTTCACATAATGAGAAATCTAAGTGCAAATCATGTAAGTCTAGTCCACATTATGTAATTTCAGATTACAAGTATTCCTTTCTAGAGCAGACTGACAGTTTCTCCTACCTGCAGTGTATGACCCTCACAAAAACAAATCAGGATATTCAATTACTTACGTCAGGTCCAAGGATAATGAGGTTTTAGTACAATTCTGTTCCATAAAATTTCATTAGTTACAGAGGTCATATTGATCTGTAATTAGATAATGTTTTGCCGCATTTTATAGAGATTCTGCAGCCTCACTCAGGCCTTACCAATAAAGCTAACAATCTTAATTTTCTACAGGCAGATAAAGTCAAGAAAACACAAAGGATTCAGGATAAAAGTAACAAGAAAAACCCAAGCAAAAAACAAACAAAAGATAAAAAGCCAAAAATCTTCTCCAAGCTGTTAAAGTAGAGAAAAGAAACAGTGAAATTTTGATAAAATGTGTCACCCTCCCATCACCAAACCTCTTATTGGACTGGCAGAAAAATATGAGAACCTGCCTCTTCTCTAACATTAAGGACAAGTGCTGTCTAAGCCTATTTTTATGCCTAAACTCCACTGTCCTTACCATCCTCAAGATGGAAGCTCTGTCCTTTCCTTGGCACTATTTTCCTGCCTAGAATGAAATAGATGGTTCCAACAGGTAGTGTCTAGTACAAGCTCTTGTTTTTAAGAAGAAATGATGCTTGAGTAGATTGTAACAGGAAAGGGCAGATGGCAGACACAGGCAGCAGCTGCCACTACCAGTAAAAATCATAGGGCAAGGTCACTTCAAGAACTCTAGTCATTGTAGAAATGGTTTGAAGTTTTTTCTGTACGTCCTTGAAATGAATGAATATTGGACAGCATGGAACAACAGGTATTTCAGCCTATAATCCTAGAACAGAAAAGAAATCTACACACAAAACAGTTACTTCTTAAGCACAAAGTGAAAGAAAAGTGCCACTCACAACAGAGGGCTGCACCAGACCTCTAAAAAATTCCAACCAAGAGGCAATGAAAGGATCAACGCCTTTCCTCCTGAGATGCCTGTATGGGAACTATAAAAACAAACTTGTGGAGTACCTATTCCAGAGGAAACTCCAAAAACAATGCTGTTTGAGATGAGATGAGGTGAAATACATATCTCAGATTCCAGCAGGACAACTTGATTTGCTTAAGGAGGAGTTAGGCAAAGGCCACTGAAAACATTCATGCTCAGTGACATGCAGCATGTCTGTTCATATAACTTGAAGTTGGTTACCAAATTAATTGGGTTATAAAACTTGAGGGCAGCTAGATTTAGTAACAAGATGCCTAAAGGAATAACAAGGTAGCCAGAGTACAGGCATACATGTCTTGTACTCCTTACATATTTATTTCTGCTGTGTAATTTCTATGCCACAAGGTACTTTAACTCGCTTTGTTTGAGTACATTATAATAATAGCAAACAACTGAGCTTGTGTCCTCCTTTGCCAGGAGGTGTTCAGGGGCTAAACAATTCATATGCCTTACAGTTGAAAACAACATACTACCAAAACAAAGCAACTAATGAAATATTAAAGCAGCAAAGCAAGCCTGACCATAAGCAGAGACAATGAGACACAAGGGTGTTTTTATCTGTTCTTTCTCAGAGAAGGTAATGGACCAGTTTTAACCAATATTGTTCTAAGGCCTATCCTATGCAAAGGGGTTGTATACACACTCTAATTATTTTTTATCACTTGTGTAGATTGTCTTTTTGTTAGGATAAATCCACCATATCTTTAGCACTGGTCTCTTGTAAGCTACAAGATCTGAAAAATAAAAAGGAAAGTAAAAAAAGAAAAATTACATAGCTTATTGCTTGAAAAAATGTAAATAAAACCACCATCAGACTACTCATGCATAGCTCTACTATATGGGAATGAAAATAGTTTACTAAATTTTTCAGGACTTTTGGTGCAATAACATCAATTAGGGATCCATGGCTATAGCTACTGTACAATAGAAACAGTATTAAATTATATCAATAAATAACAGGTATTCCAGCACCAAAGGAGTATTGTTACATTGGAAGGAATGTAAAAAAAGCAACAAGGTGGAATTAAAGATACATTCATGTTAACTCCCAAGATTAAATTTAATTAATAATTAAATCCCCAAATCATAAATTAAAGCTACATTAGATAAAATGAAGACATAATCACAGAAATCTCTAAATCCTCATAACCCTCTAAAAATCCTTTAAGCCTAAGGGCTTAAGTCAATAACTTACAAAGCTAAGGTTTCTCTTTGGTATTTTTACCTTTGGATGTTTCATGCCATAGAAGTCTATTAGTGACTTTGCGGCATTTTCCATTTTATTATCTGTGATTATCTGCCACTAGGGATAAGACATTTTTCTAAATGGAACCTTAGCACTAAAATTCTTGATACAAAAAATGATCAAATATATTCAGGGAGCAATTAATTAGGAATGTGATCATGTGTGTACCACATAGGCCTATGGTGTACCTAGCTACTAAGAACTGTGGTTGTTTATTTCTTTGGTTTTTAAATGTATAAATTGCATTTAAATTTCTCTTTTAATAAGTTATGAAACCATGAGCAAACCTTTCCTGATTTTGAGGGCGGTTTAGTTTTTGGTTGGGGTTTTTTTGTTTTTTTTTTCTTTTCAAAATAGCTGTAATTGAGACACTGTCACTTAAACAGAATGAAGATACTGTCTACAAAATTTCTCTGCATCTCTTTTGAATATGGAAATAAAACAGACTTTTTAAAAATATTGCAATACTTCCCCATTCAAATATATGGAAGCACATAACAATCAGTTATCTTTGTACTTAAAATACAAACATGAAGTGAATCATTCTTGCTTTGCTTGAGATGGGGTAAAGAGGATGGTCTAAGAAACACAGATGTGTAGCTTTATAGTTTACTCAGTGATTTTGAGACAGAGCCTGTGACTTTGAATTATTTTACCCAGTGTATGCATTTCAATGCCTGATTGTGTCTGTGTAAGTGTGAATTATTACATATTACTTCCAGAAAGTTTGATTTGATTTAGAAACACTGTTTCTGGGAAAGTAGTACTATTTTTTTCCCCTAAATACACAGAAAAAGGTGAATACATCTGTACCAAGAACAGTGAGACAGCAAGTATCTCAAAATTATGTATCTTTGTTCAAGATACCACCTGTAGACCATTTTAAAATACATTGACATTATAAAGCAATCTCTGTTTTCGGTTTTTGTTTTGCTTTCTTTTTTAGTACATATAATTGATCTCCATTACTCTTTCTTTTCTCCTATATACTTACAAAACTCATGTAAAAAGAAAGAAAAAAAAAGAATTTGTGTATTACACTCAGCAAGACCCTGTTAAACACCACAGACAGCAATCATAACTACCCACAAGATTACTGAGGATTGTCAGAAAGCAAAACAGATAAATTCTCAAAATGTTATGGGTTATTTCCCAAACTTCATAAACAGACTCACTGTGCAACTCAAGTATCACAGAAAAATAATTGGAAAAGCAACATGGGGTGAAGTTATCATCACTGCGTAGGAAAGCAACGCAATAATGGCCTTCCCTGTGTCTAAACCAGAAATTTACATCCATCACTGAAATCCATAGAGATCATACAGACTTAGCTACAGAAACAGAGTTCAGAAGTAACTGGAGACAGTTCCAGATAAGACAGCTGTACCTATTTTGACTGGCATTTTTTTTCAGTTCTCAGGAATTAACAACTAACTAGAAAGGGATTAAAATCATCATAGTCAGTATTTATAGCAAGAAAACCTAAATATTCCAGTCAGTTTCTGGCACTTTTCCTTGCTATACAATACTAGCAAGGTCCTGCTTTAACTTCCTACTGAATGGTGACCTCAAAGATTGCTGGTTTGAAATATTTGTGGTAATAATAAGTAATAGATTCCACAGAGGAATATTAAATTGATTTAGCAGACCAGAAATAAATTTATTTTCAACTATCCATCTCTTTCAAAGATGGGGCTTTTGGTAAGGGTACAATCTCTACCTCTGAGCAACCAAAGTGCTGGTCCTTGTTTTAGAGACATAAAACTAATCCTATAGACTGTGAGATCCAGCCTTTGGTGAAAGTGAAAGCCAGAAAAAAGCACAGACTCAAATGCCCATCAAAAGGTACATATTCAGACTGCATAAAATTTATTTGCATGTTATTCAGAACAGTGGAACCAACAAGAGAACAATGCTCACTACACAAATACCTCATTCATCTTAGCTCCACTGACTTGCCTGACAACAGCAGGGGATGAAAATGCTCCAGAAGCTTATCTTCGACATTATCTAGTTTTTTCACAGTGGGACTGCTTCTAATCCTAAATGTTGTCAGATTACTCCTATCCTGCCCATAATGAACACCTTTCCTTTCTGAATCTGTAGACTTCATTGCTGTTGCAATCTTGCCAAGAGTGAGTGAATTTCAAATGTCCCTAGTTCTTTGGGAACCTACACATTGCCTGTGTGTTCCACAACAATCTTATTAATACCATAAAAGATGGGTTACAAATACTATGTTCACGTGAACTGTGGTGCAAAAGCACCCTACAGAGCACTAAGTAACCCCGGTACCTGCATTATACCTTTTAGCTCCTTTCCTGTCTTATGCATAGAAGTCTTCAAAGGGAATCGTAACACATGAGAAAAAAGCAGCACATACCTGGAACTTGTCCCAGCACACAGCTAGGTAATAACACACAGGGGTGTATCCCAATGTATGAGAGATGGGTACCACTCCTAGGTATAGCAATTTAGACATGGGAACAATTAAATCCTGGTGAGTATATGTGTACATCTAAGTTTGTAAGCAATTTTCTAGGACAGTATCTTTTTGGACTAGGAGGCATAACAATACTAAGCCACCAACTACTTCTCCTCTAGCCTGAAGGACCAGGGATTATTCCAGCCCTCTACTTTAATGTCTGATTCTTTCCAAAAACTAAGCTACTGTTCAGCATATCTCTTAGTGTTTGGGAAATTTTCAATTTATATTAAGGTGACATAAGATCTGTTTGGGTTTGTTTTTTTTCCCCCATATCATACTGTGTCCTGATGGCAGGGAGACTCATCTAAACAAACAAACAAGTATTTTGAATAGGGAATATAATTAATGATTGAACATTCTGCTATATTGTTATAGATTCAGAGGTAGCCCTGAAAACACTCCCAGCATTTTTCTTACTCATATGAAAAGAGAAGAGGGAAATACGTCTGAATTAGCTCACTGTAAAGATGTGTGTTTCTGGAAGCCAAGCTTTGCAAAGTTCCCAGCACTGAAGAAGGAACACAGGCCTTCTGTTCCAGAAAGGCTGATCACCTGGACCTAAAATCTCATAATGCAGATATAGCCCAATGTTTTTCCCCCTATGATTATAAACAAAGAAAACCAACTAATCAAGAGATGCTCACCTGCTATGTCATGTCCCATAAACAATGAATATTACATAGACCAAAGACAATGTTTGACAAACAAAGTGTTGGGTTTTTTCTTAAGGAATTACCCACAAATAATAAATGGGCAGAGGAGCTGACAAAGACGTTGAGAGCATTTCAAGCAAAAAGTAAATGAGACAATAGCATAGAGACATTGATTTCTATACAATACAAGCCACTTAATAAATTACTTTATTATCAGGTTGCTAATAAAAAAGAATTTTGATTCTTTTATTGAATTTCTTTCTGTCTGACAAGTAACCCATTACCTAACACTACAAGCTGGAAGCACCTTCTTCCACATCATATTAGGCAAACTTATTTGTAAATACTGCCTTCTACCCTGGTCAAAAGACATTGCATTTAGTTTCTCTTAAGGAGCATGAATTCACATTTTATCAAGAACTCCAAGGGCAGAGTTCTCCAAGAACACCAGAAAGGACTAGAGTCCCAGTGCACTGTCCTTCAAGTTTGCTCAGGCAGTATCTGTATGATGAGTAACAGGTTCTGGTGACATGGGGTCATGCTTGTTTGAATTACATGATTACTGGTTTAATAAAACACCGTGACGACCACACACTTTTAAGAACAAAAAGATCACTATCCTCTGTAGAAATGATCTGCTAAAACAGGTTTCACAACATGCTGAGAAAATAGAAAACCCCCTCCTAAGGAGATTCCTTAAAAAGCATTAAAAAATCCCACAATAATTTACACATCAGCTGAGAGGGGATGGGGGGCAGGCCCCATGTCCAAAACACAAGGACACAACCGAAGAGAAGTACACATTCTGAAGTATTGTTAATACCAGATTGTAAATTAGTTCTCCTTTCCCCAGCTTTTTTTTTGATTCCCCAGCTTTTCTTCAGCATTTAGTAGTCCACAATTTCAATATGTTCCTTTGGCATTATTTTGGTAATCCCAGTTCAAGAGCTTCAATAAAAAAAATAGAGGTCACCAAATGTTCTCCACAAAAGTGGAAGGTCTCCAAGATGAGTAATGCATTGAAGAATGTGACATAATAAACACGGTTAAAATATTTTGGCTTATTCAGCCTACAGAAGAGACGGCTTCTAATACTTAAAAGGCAGTTGATACTGCAGATGGAAGTATCACTACATATTAGAATCAACAATGACACAACCAGAAGCAACAGGCAGAAACAAAAACAGGGGAAATACCAACCTCATATAATAATAATAAAAAAATAAACCCCACACTGAGAGGATCACTGTTTTATGGAAACCTTCCTGTCCAGCCATCCAGGAGACACTGGCAGTCACACTCAGATCACCTGAGCTGGGATCAAGGCCCCTTCACACTGGGCAGCTCCAGTGACCTGACAGGTTCCCTGCTTGGCTCCCTACACACCCACACTCAAATATTCGGACTAGGTTTTCCATAGCAGAGTTTCAGCTGTCTGGATGCCTAAAATGCTTCAATCATGGCACCATAACAAAATAATAGCTCAAGATGAGTGGGTCTGAGCAGGGACCCTCAACAAAGGAAACCCTGGGCTTCTGTGATCTCACAGTATAAGCACACAAAAGTCTGGAGCTCCTGCTGTGCTCCCTGAGTGCCTGAACCCCTGGCTGAGCCACAGTTCCCTGTGCCCTTCGTTCTGCAAAGGGTTGGCCCTTCCATGGACTCTCGCCTGGGGCTCTCAACACCCAGAGCTAAAATTGCAGCTCCCACCACAGCTGCTCACAGAGATACTGGCACAGAATGTATTCCTCAAAAACTGAACATTGGAAACAGGCTGCCAGACAAGTGGTGCAATCTGCCTCACTGGAAATATTCAAGACTCAGCTTGACAGGGCTGTTGATAGACTAGTCTTAAGCTCTGGTTTCAACAGAAAGTTAGACCATATGATCTTCAGAGCTGTCTTCCCACCTAGTTTTTTCATTATTCCACACAGCTAAAATACTGAATTTTATGATGCATGATTCTTCCTTTAAAAACTTACTCCAAGAAAGCTGTCACACTCCTTAGCCCTTTTTAATTCTACCTACATTCCACAATGTCCCACACTGTTTTTCACTCCTTTGAACAGTTAGAAGTCACAAATCAATTAGACTATATGAAATAGTAATGCATGTAGGTTATACAGATACATACTTACAGACACTCTAAATTTGGCACTAAAGTGAAAAACACATTTTCTCTAAAGGACTTCCCACTGTGTCCAAGTTTCCTGAACAACTCATCATGCCTCCCTAACTTGGCACCAGCATGTTTCACCACATTGCTTTGATCAGTTGTAGCAGCTGTCCCCTGCATGCTCTGTTTCATTTGTGCTGGGGACAGACCTGCAAGGAGAAGCCCTACCAAGCACAGGACCAGCAATGGAAGTTTCAGTATCTCCTTTCAGACCTTGAGCAGTGAACAGCTTCCAGTATGCACAAGAGAATGAAGGATCAGAAACACAGAAGAAAACAAGGGGGAGATGTAGCCTAAGGGATATGATGGAGCACAGAGCCAGCCATCCCCATCTGTCAATGCTCATCAAGGACAATATGAGGACTCCAGGCAAAGTTGAGGAACCACAACTAGATCCTCATCCAGCTCCTGCCCTGTTATTTTACAGAGAGACATGACAGAATCTGAAATAATTCACCACATAACACCCATTAAACAGCATTTCAACTGTATACCTAGTATGGGTACTCTTTATTAAACCTTTCAACACTGTGATCTAGAGTAAAAGTTATTACAGAATTTGTATAATTCTCAAATTACTCAAAAGAGTAAAATTTGTCGTCTTGGAAATAGGCAAGAAAGAAGCAGAAAAAGGCAATTATTCTCATAAATGTCCTATGATATTACAAAGTACTGACAAAAACAACCTTTTGTGAGGCTTTAACCAATTTTAAACTCACACATAATCAACTCTATACAAACTATTTTTTAGAGAGCAAATACAGTGACATAGTTCTGTAATTCTAAATAAAAATGTCATTGGCTAAATTAAAAAAAAAAATTAAAAAAAAATAAAAAAAAAGAGAGAAGTTTAAACACCAAACAGCTATTTTAAGAAGAGCACTTGATTATGGAAGCTGAACTATGTTTATTGTGACTAACGTTTTTAAGCCTATGGCACTGATAAATTTCATAAACACAATACTGGATCTGACAAAGCAATGACTTGCTGAAATCTGCCAATTTCAGAAAAAAAAATCTCAAACTAATACTTCTTGCTTGATACAGAAACATGCATGACTTTGTAAGAGTGCAAAGGGATAAGCAAGTCCTTTGTTCCCCACACATACACAAAAGACATAAACCACAAATTTTCAGCTAAAACAGTATTCCAGTTATAAGAACTCAGAATAGGCAGTTCTTAACATACTTCAGTACAGCTTGGTAAACATATTTACAGAAACTAAATCTGTTTGCAAGGTAATTGAAAAGGCTTTTATGTGCAGTTTACACTCAAAACTCAGAGTATTTTTTTAATGCATGTATTAGTGAGATATGCAAGGTAGACCTGGTTGAAAACAAAACATGACAGAAATTCACAGCTGAGCAAATGAATTAGCTGTTAACTACCACAAGGGAAAATACACAGGAAAATCAAAACTATTTTAAAAGACCAAATAAAGTCTGTCACCCAGAAATGTAATTTCCATTTTAAAAGACAAATTCATTAAATATTATCAAACTTTGCTAGGAGAAACTATAAGCCCTTCCAAAACAAGTGTACCTCATGTAGCCTCTCAGACCTGGATGGGTATTGTGTTGAATGCATGTCTTGAAAGTGATTTTTTATTTGATAGCAGACGATCAGTTAAACTTACAGACAGAAAGAACTACCCATTTTTAGTAAATATTGATGCAATACTTTGATAGATGTATAGTAGCTAGTTTTAGATATTTGTATGTATCTACATCAAGTTCTTCACTCTTTTTTCCTGCTCAATAGAACTTTTAAATTATTCCTTGATATATTCCAGTCTATTCTATACTTCCATTAAGGCTTTTTCCTATTACTTGTCAATAAAACTCATCACACAGTAAAATAAATCATAGCACAGTACCGACAATATTTTCCTATCTGAAGTAAGAGGTGTTTGCATGAGTTCCTGAAAAGTGTGACTGTCCTACTTATTACATCGCCCATGACAGAACCAATACTTAGCTCTGAGAAACCCAGCAACAGAATCATAAAATTGTTAAGGTTGGGAAAGACCTTGAAGATCATGGAGTCCAACTACAAATCTAACAGCATTGTGTCCACCATTAAACCAGATCTCCAAGTGCCATACCCACATGCCTTCTGAATACATCCATGGATGGTGATTCCACTTCCCTGGGCAGTCTGTTCCAATGCTTCACAAACCTTTTGGTGTAGAAAGTTTTCCTAATATCTAAACTCCCCTCATGCAACTTGAAGTCATTTTATCTCATCACTTGTTACTCAGAAAACCAACCCTCACCTGGCTACAGCCTCCTTTTAGGCAGCTGTAGAGAGCAGTAAGGTAACCCCTGACCTCCTTTTCTCCAGACTAAACAATCTCAGCTCCCCCAGCTGTGTTCATCACACTTGTGCTCCAGACCCTTCCCCAGTTCCACTGCCCTTCTCTGGATATGCTCCAGCCCCTCAATGTCCTTCTTGTAATGAGGGGCCCAGAAATGCACACAGGATTTAAGGTGTGAACCCACCAGTGCTGAGTACAGGGGAACAATCACTGCCCTGCTCCTGCTGGCCAAACTATTCCTGATACAAGCCAGGATGCCTTTGGCCTTCTTGGCCACCTGGGCACATGCTGGCTCATGTTCAGCTGCTGTTGATCAGCAGCCCCAGGTCTTTTTCTGCTGGGCAGCTTTCCAGCCACTCTGCCCCAATCCTATAGTGCTACACAGAGTTATTGAGACCCAACTGCAGGACCCAGCACCTCATACTTGACAGATTCTAAATGTGACAGATCAATAAATTCTGGTAGTGAAGTCCCCTTCCAAATATTCTAATCATGACTTACCAACTTTAAGTGATTAGTACATCAACATCTCTCTGTTAGGGTGGTTTTCTGCAGTATACATCTGCACTGGCTGTACACACTTCACTAATTAATCACTTGTTAGCAATCATGTTTGAGTAATCTTTCTATATTTATCAAATAATCTGCAGAAGATTTTATTGTGGTTTTCAAACTGTGAGCTTTTGTTCTTTAATATTGTTTCTCTCTGCAAAGTGTGCATCAATACTTGGTTTTACTCAGTTCCAGAACCGAAGTACCTTGAACAAAATTTTTTCTTCATAATAACGACATGGCTTTTTTTCCCCCAAACAAGTCCACAGTACCAAAAGGCTGTATGTAATGTCTTCCTGCATGATCAATGACAAAAACCTGAGAGTTGGTTAAAAGCTAGCTTCAGGCAAGTGATGATGCTTTTCTTCACCACAGACCCCTCCCTACCCTGCTATGTTGCTCTTAAAACTCTTTGACCAAATCCTCCACTAACACTTAATGAAAATTATTTACGCAGCAGATCTAATTCATGCAATATTGGCAGTGCATTTCCATACAGAACCAGTTACCAGTTTATAAAATGAAGTGCTATGTGCAATCCTAACTCATGAATTTGCAAATTACATAGTGTGTTTATGTCTGGAAAGATATATTGCCTACTGCAGGTTTAATTCACTGAATCTTCACCAATCTTTGGAATTATTTCTTAATATAAATTTGATATTACAGTAATTATATAACATGGGTTTTCTTCGGTATTCTTTTCAATTGTGGTTGTTTTCAACACTTTCCACCATTGTTTTTTCTCATTAGCTTCGAACCTTGTTTTCAGATCAATTAATCTGCATAAGAAATAGTAAGATCTATCTCGCTTATTTTAAACTGAATGGCCTTTGCAGTTAAATATGACTTTGTACTCTTAAAATCCACTATTGAAAAGTCTACTTTCCAGTCAACTACTGAGTTGGAAGGAGAACCAGTTCCCTCTAAAATGCTGCAGAACACAACAAGATTTAAACCTGCTCAAAGTGAGATCTCGTTTATGTGTTTTGCAAAAAAAACCCCGTTATTTCTGAAGTTAAAAACAGGCATTTAAACATTCAGTTCAACCAAAAGAATTTGGCAACATTTAAATCCAGTGTGTCATCACAAATGAAGACTGTTCTTACTATAGAGTAGTGTATATGTGTAAGAGGCTAATGATTAATGCCTAAAAATATTCTTTCTGTGATAATGCTGTTGAATCCCATTAGCAGGACCATTACTCATGAAACCAACTCATCCTCCGGAAACATTCTACTGCAAACTACAAAGTACTCATCTGTTTTTGACCTCAGTGGATGATTGCAATTGATTGCTGATGTACTGATAATACCTTGGCAGTAACGTGCCTATTGTATGATAGCTTTTGTGTTGGTGTTTCACAAAGCTTCAACAGAAATTCAAATTTTGGTATCAGAGGTCTGTTATACTAATTAAATCATTTTTTCCATGACAGTTTAAACTCCTGCAATTTCTGAAATCCTGATGTACCCTACAAAACTAGGGGTCTGAGGCCCCTTCTTTCTTTTTAGACTAATCCACCATGTGCTTCATTTATCTTTCAAGAAAAAACTAAGTATTTTTGGTGGTTTTATCTAAATTCTGATTTTTTTTTCTGAGATTACTTGCAAAAAACCAGATCTCCAGACTTTCAAAGAACTGATTATCAGGGGATTTATTCATATGACTAAAATTAAGAAAAAAAGAATCAGAGTGAAAACAAACACGTAATTCTTATCCATTTTTATTTATTTACATTGCAGTAGCATGTATGAGTACGTGCCACACACTACAGCCATGCTGCTGGCACTCTACAAAACACATACAAAGATACATAAAACTTATCTCCAAACAATTTAACAAAGTATGTGTGTCATTCCTGTTGACTTAATTCTGCACATGTTGCAAATCCACCCAGCAGTGAGGTTAGATCAAGGGCTAAAAGACTTGATCAACAGCTAGTATTATAAAATCCCAAAATATTTCAAAGACAAAGAAGCAAAAAGCAACACAGAAAAATAATTTTGAAGCTGTTTCCATTTACAGATCATATAATTTCTATTACAAAAAATTACAGATTTATTATAGACTACATATCTTACGTACATTATCTTAATCATATTATACTGAAAACCTTTAGAGATTTTTTTCTCTTACAGAATATAATGTTCTCAGATTCCAGGGATTATAAAAACAGTTTTGTTGAAATTTTCAAATAATATTTCAATTTTTAAACTTTTAAAAATTACATTTTCAGTGAAAGTGTTTCTACCTGAAAATATTTAGCCAAATTTGATCATCAAAACATAGCTGGCTGTGATATAAAGTCACTCTAGACAACATATGCACCACAAGCACTGAAGCTACTGAATCAATAAAAACAATAAATACAGGCATTATTTAATAAAAACATTTCAATTATTAAAGGATTATAGATACCTCCTATGAAAAGTAATTTATTAATGCATAGTTTGGAAGTAATAAACCAAATACATAAATTATTAAAATATTCAAATTTAGTGGCTAACTATAAATTAAATGTTCACTCTGACTACTTGCTAGGCAATCACTGTGCATGATGTGGTGTTTCTACAACTCCAGATATCACAAACAGGAACATATAAATTTAGAAACACTGTCAACACCTAAAATCATAACACAATGTTAATACATGTCAGTAGAATAAAAATGGAAATCCTAAACAGAGTGATGAATAGTTGCTGTAACACTGCCAAAAAACCAGAAGGGAGCTCATACAAGAAGTTTACCAATGTAGGAGTGACTTTGCAAATATTTATTTAATATTAGTATAGAGAGAACATATACTGATGTCTCTGTTACAGCTCTGAGCACGCCTGGTGAATACTAACTGAGCAGATTCAAATCTGAAACAGAAGGTTAACAAAACGTGTAGATCTATCATTTTAACTTGAGAAAGCTTCATCATAGTCTCATGATATCTATCATGGTTATGACTGAGAACCTTGCAAGTATTGTGAATAGGTCATGATTCACCAAATGATTGCAAATAGCTACTCAGAGTAATTCTAAAGAATGCAACAGGCATGTGAAAAACCTTAACATTACCTTGTGCTTCACCTCGCAGTAACAATATTATTTTTAATTGCACTGCAGTACTTGTGCTCCCAGATTGAATCAGTGTTTAAAAGGCACTTTCTCTTTTAACAAGTACCCTTATTCTACTTCCCATTTCCTCTAAGGACTCTACAATTTGCAAGATGAACGTGAAAGGTTGGAACAAACAGAAGTGCCAACAAGTCAGACCCAGTAACAGTAAGCAAGACCTTCTGATCTGCCATTTTCATTTGAGTTACAATCACCAACCAATGCTTCACTAGAGTTTTCCTCTACACTAAACAACAAACATGGAATAAACTACTGCACTTGAACAGGTCACTTGAGATCAGTCCAAAGACAGATCCCTTAACATAGGTTCTCTGTTAAAAATGTAGAATTGAATTCCAGGGAATAAAAACTGTTTTCTCCAGCAGATAGTAAACTAAAGAAATTCTTTCAGTCACCCTGCAGAGGCAGAAAACTTCAAACCTCAAGTTATGAGGCTACCACAAGTTAGCTAGGAAGGGCTTCACTGAAAAGCCTCCAAGCCCACAAGCTACAGGCTTCAGCTGTGTGCCAAAGACCTAGAATATGCCAGAAGAAAAAAAAAAAAAACAACAAAACAAACAACCCCCCAAAAAACAAAAAGTAAAGAGAAAAGCAAATTAAATAAAAAACATGAAAGGTACTTACAGCTTATTTTACTGATTCTAATCTTGGATTACAATGCAGAACAAAACAATACACTGTGCACCTAAAGTATCTTCTCCTTTGGAGAGTTAAATGCAGCATATAACAGAATCAGAAAAGTTTGAACCCGTATTTCAAAATTTACGGGACACCTATTCCTCAATAACGACAATATTTAATAAAGACTAAGGCTCAGTGAACCTATATTGACATGGTGGCTTTCTCACAAAAAAGTGAGACCCAAGAACAAGGACAGCTAGATAACAAAGCTATAAGAACTGAACTACAATTCTAAACCATGAAAGAGCCTAAAATGGAACTTGAAAAATGTTTCTTAAAATGCAAAGAGCACAGAAATTTGAAAATTACTACTACTCGGTACTTGCTATACAGTTTATTATATTTTCATTGACAGGAATAATAACAGATTAATTATGTTTAAATACGACAGCATTTTACTTGCAAATACATATTTTAATATATATTTAAATTGCATGTATAGATACATCTATATAGAGAGAAGTACATGTACAAACATATCTTTATTAAGCAAACACGGGTTGAAAAAAAATTCTAGACATACTGTCAACAGTACAGAAATCTCTCTTGGCTTCTGCTGCAAATTCTGCTTTTCTGAGCCAGTCAAGCAAAGACATTAAGTACAGATTCCTAACACAAATCTAAGCATTACGTCAATTTCCATTACTCTGTTAATGCAGTACCTGTATTGTTTTCCAATTGAAAAATAGAGGAAATATCAAAATATTCTCATCTTTTCCTGTGGAGCACAGCTATAACAAGGTATGTGTATGACCACAATAGCCAGAAGATTTTAATCTGTTACATTCCTTAAAGTATTTAACATTGAATGGCTTGTAAAACAGGGAAATAATATTTTTCTAACTTAAAATCAGTCAAGAAAGGGAGGAACATGGATATTAAATCACTTGTACAAAATTACACTGACGACTAGTCAACAGAATAAAAAAAACCAAATCTAGATAAATAAAAAGAAACTATAAATAATCTCTATATCATAACTGACTGATAAGAATCTCTAGAGTATATTCCTCTCTACTCATAGAAGTCCAGAAAATCAGCTTAGAAATATAAATAAATTTACATAGGCTTGTAAAACATACCTTCCTTTACAGAAATGTGGGAGTTAGTATGATATTTTTTGTTTCTTGGTTGGCTGTGTTTTAGGAACATTGCTCCTGGTCCCTTAATTGAAAGGAAGAAATGCTCCTCTCTTCCAGTCTCATTTCCTTTAGTCCTCCCACTCCAAATCACTTTTGTCACTCACAACTGATTTTATAAGTCTTTACAAAACAATCTTTTTTTCTCCATGTCCTCCTACCACATTGATGAACATAATAGTCTAATTTAAACCACCACCACAGGAACCCACAAACTCAAGTGAGCATCTTTAGCAGATACCATTTCAGGTCACTGCAAGCACACTTAACTACATAATCAATCCTCATTAAATGAAATGAATGAAATCCTCATTAAATGAAATAAAAAGTAACTACAAAAGATACATTATAAATATACCTTTCATTGAATACTGATTGATAATAAAATTCAATTGGTTTTGTTAGTTTAATTAATATTTAATATTAATTTTTTTTAAATACAAATGGTCTTTGTAGTCTGAGTACAGTCTTTTCATAAGACTTAGTTTAAGACCTCAGTAACAGTTATTAATCAATAATTCAGTAGAAGTTTTTTCATATTTAAGGCTAACTATATACCTCAATCTCCAACTGAGCCTGAAAGGACTTTCTTTGGAAATCCTCACTGAAAACCAAGCAATTAATTATCCAGAACAATTTCTTAAAAGAAAAGTGTTCTGTAGGCCCACTTGATAAAAAAGATCTTAGTTTTTAACATTTAACAAAGTTTCCTGTTAAAAATAGTCTATCTTCCAGGACAGGTTTCCAGTCCAAAAATAGGTCAGGCTCTAATAGCAGTTTCAGCTGGGTAACAAAACTCTGGTCAGCTGGCACCTCAATCCGATAGAGGCAAGTACTGCTAGCACATGTGGTGGTGGGAGCAGGGCAGGCTGAGTGACCCTGGATGCATCTCAGTCTTACCTAATGGCAGTACTTCAACTTGGGAACTCCAGTCTTGGCTCTAAACTTCTCTAGAGGCAAGAATTTTTTCTACTCTTCACAAAATCTCTAGAAAGGCATGAGCACAGGATCTCTGCTTTCCTGTTTTTCACCTGTGTGTGTAGAATAGAACATTCAGAGAAATCACACTGTTGGGAAATGGTCAGAGGTTTTCTTGCATGGTGAGCCAAGACCGTGTGATCTATAAATTTCTTCATACTTCACCAATAGGTAAAATTATTCTGCTCTGTTTTTTTCTTCCTTATTTCTGGCTGATAACCTTTGCTAAAAAACTCCATAAACTAAAGACATTCCTCAGGAGACAGTTGCTCCAATTCCCCAGCAATATATTTGCCAAGAAAGGGCAGGTGGCCCAAACAGCAGTCTGGATGGAAATGTTATCAACCATACAAACATTTGTGCCAACAAAATTGAATGGGAGTTGTCAGGTATGAGAGGGTACATTACATACCTTATTCCCTAAAATTGGGAGCACATAAAACCTATTAGTTACCCATTGCAAACACATGAAAGGATGTGGCCCACATGGGCTTTGCCATAGTAGTAACATCCAGGGGAAAGGAGACTGAATTTGCTTAGAAAGCCAAGTCTGATTCTGCTGAGACAATCATATGTTCATAGAGCTAAAAAATATCAATGCGAACACTGTTCTGTTATGCATTAATAGGAAGCAATCTATATTTGATTTTAAATTGTCAAATGCCTTAGCATGCCCATTATATGTGAAACACTGAAGAGGAAGCATGGCAAGTCCTTCAGCACTGTGTTTATGGCAATATCTTTCCAGCACTCAACATGAACATGTACACAGCAAGGGTTTCTGTTTGAGGTCCTGTGTGCAAAACACAGGCAGCAAATTTTCAGAAGTAATGAAGTTCAGAGAAGTAAGGGCTTCTGTTATTGAAATATTTCATGAAATTTATTTTCTTAAATTCTTCAATTTCATTTAATTTCTTCCTATAGCACCAGAAATGTCACTGGCATTACTAGGGAGTGAGCAATTTACAAGTCAGATAGACAGAGTTTTACCTTTTCCCAGTATTAGTAGCAATCGTTTGGCACAATCAAATTGAGCCTGCCCTGCATATATATGGATGTTCATTCAAACTTTAAAAAAGTATTGTTTGAGATTTGTTGGGGTTTTTTCAAGTTTTGAGGTTTTGGTTTCTAATTGGACTTACTGTTTTCTTGAAAAGATGTATGCATTCAAATTTGAGGGTTTAGCACCTTCCCAAATTAGAATTATCACTGTTTAAGGAGACACATATTGAAACATCTTTCTTAAACTTTAATTATACTATATGATTCCTGCAAAAAACCTATTCATTGACTGACAAATTATATTAGAACATTGCCTGGTGGGTTTTGCTTGACATGATGATACCCAGCAATTGGTTACTTAACCAACCACATCAGTGTGTCCTCCACACTTGCAGGCTTCCATTCTGTCTTTTATTCTGGCTCAAATGTCCAATTGTTCCTGGTGCCATTCTTCTTCAATTGTATTAAAAACTGACTTGTTTATGAAACATTTTAAGCTTGCTTTAAGTATGAATACTTTGCTTTTCAAACGGGAAAAATATGGTTGAGTTTTCTCCCTTTTTGTTCTGTGTTTTTCACCTTTTTTATTATTATACCCTTTCTAATACAGCATTTACTGATTTATTTTACAGACAATTTGTCAAATCGGAGTTGTAATGATATTTACTTTATCATTATATAAGATCCCCAAATGGCTGTGACACATGAAATCACAGTGTGCTTTAAAGAAGGGCTTATTATGGGACAGTCTTTACAAATGAGGTGAAGAGATACCTTTCTAAATTTATCTTCAGGTATCAAACCCTAATCTGGTCTTTTGGATCACTTAAGCAGCACACTTTCAAGAAAACTTACAAGAGTATTGACATCACCAAATATTAAGCATACTAAATGCTTAAGCAGGACCATTACAGACTGTAAGCTTTTTTACAAAAGCAACAGACACAGAGATTTCTTCTGAGCTTATTGAGGATGAGTCTAATTTAGGTGCTCCAAATTGCCACAGAAATCTACACTTACCATACACTGAGTCTGAGAGGAAGTCTTGATCTAGACATCTAAATACCCCCTGAAAACACAATAAGTAATGGTATAAGAAACATGTTATCAAGTCCATACATTTAATACTAAAATACAAAAGTGGTATATGTAGTATATACCTGTGGCAGAGACTGTACAATTTCTCAAAGTAAGAACAAATTTAGCTAAGGGATAATAAATAATAAATTATGTGGCTTCTGAAACAGTAAAGCTCTCTCACCTGCCTTACTTTAAACTGTGAATTAGATTTCCATCATTCTGAAGTTGTAAAACCCCAAGTACTGCGTTAATGCAGTCCTAAAATCACATATAGTCCAAGTGGTGCCTAACACAAAATGCCTAAAAATATGTTTTGGGTTTTGTATTTGACAGAGTAACTGCTTGTATTGTGTATTTTTCATGATAAGCCAACAAAAAGGGCACTGATAATACTGTTCATTGATTTAACCTTTCAGCCAAGTGACTGGTGTTTGCAACTGTATTCCTAGCTGGTCTTTGGTAATACTTAAGGGATGCAGAGGTTACTAGTTACTTACAACACCTGAAAATTTTCAAGTTCCTATTACATAGAAAAGAGGTACTGACTCTCACAGACTTTATATTTATTTCCGCTTGACTTCATTCTAGCAATAAAATTGCAATTCTCAAAATATTCCTTTGTTTTCAAATGGAAAAAAGATGAAAAAGGACTCTGAGAAACTGGAAACCCTGCTCTGTTTGGGGCAGAGTTGAACACTTTCTTAAAAAAAACACCATGAGATCAAGTATTCACCATGCTCCTCTTGAATGTTGAATAGGAGAATTAATTATAAAATCAATAAGACAGTTCTATTAAAAAAAAAATTAAAATTGCAGGCTTCTGATGAAGTTGAAAGCAGCTGAAGCTGGCTTCAAGAACATTAGTCCTTATTGGGAAAACCCAGGAAAAACTAGTTTTTCATTTAAATTAAAAAAAAAATAAAATAAAGAAGTAGTATCTTTACGGTAAATATCTCAGTTTTTTACAACACAGGCTACACAAATGAGTAATACAGCATTTCAACTACATCACTGACAGTTCAAGGGCATGGACAATCCCTTCCATTATATACATAATACAAAGTAAAAAATTATTTAGATGGTTAAACTTTTTAAAATTTATTTCAATAGACAAGTTGCATTACTCAGCATTTAAGGCATCAGTTGCACCATGAAAATCAAAACCTAACTAACACAGTACAAGTAAGGTTTTCCTTTGAGGAAGGGTATGATCAGTAAGCATCTACCTCTTTATTGACTACTTCTTCCTCAGTTTTCTACATCATTAGGCTGTCAAAGCAGCAAATTTATATTCTCTACTGATTAAATTGTAGCTACAGCCACTGAGGAAGATTCTTGCTCTGAACATAATAAAAATCTATCTAAGGAAATCACAGATTGTTATTTGTCAGTCCTATTGAATAATAAGTATCAGTTATCATCTTACCCTCAACAAACATGACAAGAAAAATACTATTCCACCAGGATAATTTTAAAATAAGCTTTAAGGCTTTTTAAGACAGTCTGTGAGACATTTTTTATGTATGATTTATTTCAAAATATTTTTCTTTGCAGGAGAAAATATTTCACTAAGCATTTGAGGCATACAACAGATTTTTGTATAAAGCAGATGAGTCAGCAAAAATTTCAGAAAGGTTTTCAGATCTGATCAAAACCCAAAATCATCTTTCATCTGCAGAAACAGAGACTTTTAAAACCTTACTGAAGCATAAATAACAGTGAATAACTAATAATTGTAGAACTCCACCCTATATCTATATGAATCTTATTAAATTCATTCACTATTCAGAGTACTGCCTGCAGAAACATGGAGCAAAGTGTCCTCACTTTGTGAGAGTTCACACTTCAAGTGTTCTCTCAAAATACTTCAAGTAAATCTTTCACACATGGCTTAAAAATCTTATTTATCTCTTTGTTGCATCATTACTGCATAGATACCAGTAAATAAAACAAAAACCACATTTACCTACTCTAATGGTATTTTATCATTATCATCTCTGTCCTCTTGCAGAAGGTATCAATGTTGCAACTTTCCTAAAAGATTTTATTTAGGTACTATTGAATTGTGATTATGTGAACATAATCCAGTTATAAACTGAAACATTGCAAAAAATCTCCTTTCAAAGCATAATCTTATCAATGGTCTCATGGATGTTTCATCACCCTTCAACTGCTGTGTTTTTCCCTATCAAAGTATACACTGATTAATGTAAATGCTTCTCTGTCAATTTATCCTCGATGGATTCTCCTTACATTCTGTAACAGTCAAAACATCTTCCTTAAAACTCTCATACTTTCTGCATTACAATCCAGCCCTAACATTTTTTGGTAGTTAGAAGCACCATACTCTTTAAATATGCAGAAAACGTTAGTTTTTGCTTCATCGCTATTTTGCAACACACATTTCAAGTAATATGATGCTCCTTTGAAGTATAATGCACTTTCAAAACTGCTGTGTGCCAAACCAGTAAAGCTATGCTTGAACATAATGCTCATCTTTCAGTGATTCTGCTGTTCTGGAGGGTAGAATGGGATAGAAAGCAGTTGCTGTGTACAAGCTGCATACAGTTTCTACAACTTTAAAAGCTTATTTGCCAAGTCAAGAAGAAAAGGAAATGGTCTGAAGATGAAAGCCCTTCAAGTAAATATAATAATGTACAGAATTATTGCAAAGCACGTGAAAAAATGAAGATTGCAAAAGGGCCAGATTTGGCTTGGCCCTGTCCTTGTTCAGGGATTAAGCAAAGCAATATGGACACAGGCCAGTCTGTAAGGCAGAAAATTAACACCTATTTTCATGCATCACAGGTCCCATTTCCTCTCCTAACCAGAGAAATTTTGCAGAATGAAGGTCATGGCTCCACCTTTCCTCTTTCCAACGTCCTCATGAAATTAAAAAATGCAAATGAAATGCCATTCAGTGGTGAAGCTAAAAGAGCACTTTCTTCTAACAGGGAAGATGACCTACTCCACTGTGCTGGAGCAGAACAACTGAGATCTTGGAGGAGAGGCAGAAACAGCCTTTTGTATTACAGGGATGCTCAAAGCACTCCAATGATGAGTTAAGAATTTTCAGTCAGAAATAAGTTGCCTTTCCCCTGATAATTCCCACACAGAAATCTTAAATATTCAATTTATTCCGTTTTTTGATAGGCGTGAGCATGTTTATGTGTTCACACAATGCTGAAATCAAATGTTGCTACTCCAGTGGAAGTATATTCAGGATTCACTAAACATGGACAGCAGGCAACACAAAGTCATTCAGATGGGAACTGAGGTTGTTTTCTTTCTTCTCTCCCTCCTGAAATAAAGATTAAGTTTCTATTTCATCTCATGGAAGCAGAAGGCCAGTTTATTGTATTGTCATTCTGTAGAATACCATTGCAATAATGAAATCAATAACTTTAAAAAAAGTAGCATTTTTAATAACTATGGTTGACCAACAAAGCCTTAATGACAACATATGCCATCATAATTAAGCCCTTTTAGCAGTAATCAGGGCCATCCTTGACTGGGTTGGACTGATCAAATTATCTAATATAATAGATTAGTTTTATTACCCGAGATGGAGCCATTGAATTGGTGTCAGACTTATGGAAAAATATTTCAGACATCATTTCTGAACATGTTTACTTGGTTGGTTGCTGTTGTTCATTATTTAATTATGAGAAACAAATTACTTAATTGAATGTCCACAAACTGACAGTTCCCAACAATTATTTAATGAAGGAGATGGAAGAAAATAATACTCTGATGCAAAAGCTAAGGGCTCCATACTAAATTGAAAAAGCAAAGACCTAAATATTCAATTTTCAACAGAGAAAGTTAAGCTATATTAAAAGATATCTATTAAATAAATAAGCACGAAAACATAGAAATGTAAGTATTTGTTATAGGTTCTGAACATTTAGTTAATCAAGTATTACAAATTACATCAAGAAGTACAATTATTTCTGGGCAGGTTAAGTCCTACTGGAAGCAAAAAGAACAAAAGTGACTCAAGAAGGAAATTTCTGCAGTAGTCAACTGTAAAACCTACACGTACACAAAAATATTTAATGCAGACAAAGCTTCCTCTGGTCACTAAGAGCCCCTATGCAGACTTCCATGACAGAGGTTTGCAAGACTTGCAAGGCTTCAGAAAATCTATCCTACACTACTCTCTCCTTACATTCTTCTCACAGAAAATCACCACTCAACTGAGCAACATTTTTGGCCAAAGCAAGACAGGACATGCTTCAAAACAGCAGGAAACAAATCTCAAGAGCAATGAAAAAGTGCTCCCCAGGTAAAACTGAGCACTTCAGTTGATAACAAAAACTGAATCACTGAAGCCTCATCTGTTGGGAAATACCTCAAAAATTTCACAACAAATTAGAACTGACATTAAAATCAATCCATGACTATGAAGAACTCTGATGGTGAAAAGATGTATTTGATTTCTATTTCCTGAATTGGCATATTACTTTCAAGGGAATCTCTGAGCGAGCTTGTTAGTCTCCATATACTGACCTGAAATGAGTTAAGTTCTAGCTTTAGTTATTTACTGTAACTCAGAGCTGTTCTAAATGGACATTAGGCCATTTTTCCCTATAAAGGTCAATTCTGGAATAATTTTAGTTTTTTTCAATATTTTGATTTCAGAGAGATAGTGGGAAAATCTACTTTAAGTGTGTAGTTTCATTAACTTTCAAAAAGCCCTAGTTTTCAGCTTTTATTATAAGAACTTAAGTGCAGAAATATGTTTCAAATAGAAAGTATACACTGAGCTAAATATTGATACAAACCCATCTATGTCACAGCAAAACAGAGCGTCCATATTTTTAATTCACCTCCAATATAGTTACATGCAGTAAATACCTCTGGAACCAATGCTGAAATAGAGACTAATTACTACTCGTGTGAGGTAATTGAAGGTACCTATCAATATCTTAGAGAAGAGGGAGCTGAGTATTAAGTCCGTCAGCTAATTGAAAAACCTGTTTCCCCTCCCTCATTATTGGGAACACACATGTAGATGCTAGCTCTTAGTTTAGTCCTCCTGCCTGCCAAGCTCTGCCAGACCTGTCCTGGCTCCTCCTGGCTCAGTTCCTCTGCAGGACCCTTCTTCATTGTGTCAATCTCTTAGCCTTTTATTCTCCAGCTACTGACCTGTTCTGTCCAGAGTTTTCACTTCTGTTTTTAGCTGCAGTCTGTCTTACTATTTGTGATAGGTTCCCACAATTAAACCTAGGCTGTTCTCTCTTTCAGGGTGGTTTCTGTGTGAATGGAAGACAGGGAGGCTGAGGGAAGAAGAGAATATCTGAAATTAATCTGGCATGGACAAATAGAGCTGTTTAGCTCCAATGTTCAGCTGAAAATAGCAAAGGTGAAAAAGGCCTCCTGAACAAAGTTGATTCATCCACAAAAACCAGTAATTAAAAAGGAAAACCAAAAACCGTTCATGCAGTAATAAAGGATTACTCAGAGATGTTTCAGCTCTCCTATTTTTCTTAGTCAGACAATCTGACATAGACTTAGCTCGTTCTGTTCAGACAATGAAAGTTCCCAGTGTACTCAAGTTATGCTTCAGATTTGTAGTATATTAAGCCATAGTGATACAGAATCTTAGGATTATTTATGTTGGAAAAGACCTTAAAGGTTGTCAAGTCCAACCATAAACCTGACACTGTCAAGTCCACCACTAAATCATGTCCCTAAGCACCGCATCTACACGTCTTTTCAATTGCTCCAGAGATGGTGACTCACCAGCTTCCCTAAGCAACCTGTTCCAATACTTGACAAACCTTTCAGTGAAGAAATTTTTCCTAATATCCAATCTAAACCTCCCCTGCTGCATCTTGAGGCCACTTCCTTTTGTCCTAACACTTGTTACATGGGAGAAGAGACCAACATCCACCTCCAGGCAACCTGCTTTCAGGTTCTACTTCACACGTTTGTTTCTCCCCAGGTAAGTATTTATTGCCTTAGATTACATTAGGTGTTCCAATGTCTTTTTCCTTTTGGTTTGGCATGTTCAGCTTGCTCTAATACTTTAAAGACAGTGTTTACAGCAGCAGGCATCTTTGCATACCAGAAATTCTACAGCACATGTCCAGTCATTTGGTTATAAGGCAATAGTGCATATACAGAGCTCATTACTCTAATCCTGAATTGTCTGCTTCCCAATACCAGATACTATCAGGAATTTCCTAAAAATACCTGAAAAAGCAAGAAAAGCACTTTGCTCTCACGCTGAAAACTTGTCCATAATCAAGTAAAAATGAGAACGGACCAGCAAAACTGTCCACCTGTTCAATAAAGGATTAAAAGAGCAGTTCAGAATGCATAGCTCACTTCAGATATTATAACTTGTACTTCTAATTTTTAGATAGTAAAACTATCAAAATACGGTTTTGGCATGTATCAGGTCAAACTCATTTTCTTAAAAAATGATAAAATTATTTATCTGAACTGCTTCATTCCCTAGAAAAAGTGTGCAAGAAGCATGCAAATGTTAGCCAGTTATAAAGAAGTCAACTTTATGTCCTATATCAAACCAAACATAAACAAGTGTTTATAGGACAGGTCTATAAGATACAGCTACATTTTGTATGCAAATATCACACAAATAAAGGTTGATCAAATCTACTTTAGAATGCAAGAATCCAATTGTTTTTTTTTTTCACCAAATGACATTCAGATCAGTGTTTGTGAAGATTCACTATTTCATTTCACTGTTCCATTAACCCTGCAACTCTCTGCTTTATGTCAGTAGTATTAAATAATTCTGCAACTCATCATATTGTAAATATATAGAATTCCAACTCATTTATTATTACCCTTCATCCTATCCATTGTATGCTACAACACTCAGTGGAATATAGGTATTTTGTGATATTATTAGACCATCTCATGGCATGTAAAGACAAGCTGAAGAACACATATATTTACTGGTTTTAACACTTAAGTTGCAATCTTAATAACTTTATCTTTTCATTAAAAAAAAAAAAAAAAAAAGAAAAGAAAAGAGAGAGAAAGGAAGCATTTAAATACCCTCACACACCAAAAGTGAAGCTGATAAACCACTTCTTGCCCTATCCAAATCTTTCTACAACCAAAGGACAGTGTGCATGAACCCAGATGTAATGTCAAGTCCCATCCATGAAGGAATAGAAAATTACATATATCCTTATTTCTGGCGAATGGTAATACAAGAGTTAACCAAAAATTTAGCTTCAGCAAACTCTACCCCTTGTGCATAGACAAAAGAAATTGGAATGAGCATTGCACTTTCTGGGAGTTTGTGAACAAGAACCATCATTTTTATTTGCTTTTTCCTGCCACTCAAAAAAACATAATCTAACTTCCCAGGTGTCTGAAGCACTGCTAATATACATTTCATGGTTGGATAAACATAAAAATGCCTACATGAACAGGAAAAACTATGAGCTGAAAAATGCTGCTGTCATCACTAGAGCTAAGTCTTACCCAAAAGATAGAGACAAGGTTTCTAAAAATTTTAATCTCTCAAAAACTAAAGAAACGTAAATTCACAAATTCGACCCTGCAATATATTTGAAGAAATTTTCAACAAACACAGAAAAAATCTTGATGATTTTCAATGAGTATGAATGGGTTATTTTTATTTCTTTTCAAAGTGTCACAGGGAATAAAAGTTAAAAGACTTTTCTTTTAATATCTGTGTCCTTTCTGGTGCTGTACTCAGACGAATACTGATTTACAAGAAAAGGATCAAAAATCAAAGCAATAAATGCTTAAACAGAACACGCAGTACTCTTTTTCTATGGAAAAATTATTGAAAACAAATAAGAATATATATCATTTCAAAGCTTATTCTTGATGTTGAGCTTCAAAGCTTAAAAAGCCCCAAACTCACAGTGCTGTGGAAAATACAAGTATGCTATAATATTATTAGGAAGATTTATTTGGTAACTGAAATGCAATGGTAATTTTCTTGTTGAACACACATGATTTATGTGCACAGAGAATCTGTCTCCTGTGATTACTGGAATGTGGTCCCACAAGATGCCAGAGACACTTGGCTCCATGGGTTTCCTGCCTGGAGACAAACTGAGTTCAATCCACACCACAAACTGTGCAGAGTGCTGCTGTGCAAACATGGATATCTGAACACAAGACCTGGGAACTTATTCTTGGCTATGAATACAAGCAGAATGAGGTTTATATTCAACAATCTCAAACTGGACTAATAAAATAACTCTCCTAGAAGGAAAATTCTGGGATCTGAAGATAGTCAAATTAAGCCCAGAAACAGAGGAAAATTGTGGACCTATAAAGGGGCTTGGGAGAAGTGGATGGGTGTACTGTATTTTTTTTTTTTTTGGCCTTTAGATACATCTTCTGCTGGCCTTAATTGCTTAGAAGAGTAGACATTTATAAAAAGCTTGATTTATTAATATTGGCAGTATTTTCTGCATTGGGAGCTGTTGTACCTCCTTCAATGTTACTCCTAGAATTTCTTTCTTTGCAATGTCATCACTGAATGCTGAAGGAAAAATCTTAGAAGTGGACAGGTGTGGCGATCAGCTTCAATGAGCAACCAGGGAGAAACTGCTCATGGAAGAATGAGGTTTATCTGAAATACAAGACTCAGAATGTGGTTTCTCTGCAGGGACAGGAATGGCATCCTGAGACAAGGCATGCACACCAGAACTACAGATGGCTAAGCTGGGTAAAACTTTTGCAAAAAATACAATAAAACTCTTTAAAAAAATGGTTGCCAAGATATAGGCATACATCAAAAGAAGGAAAACCAGAAATACAAAAGGTATAAGATTGTGTCCAGGTACAGGTTTTACATTGAGAAATAAGCCTCTTGATATGCTAAAACATACATGCAGGAAACATAATTTCAACCTTTCATTTAGTTCCTGACGTTATCTGAGTTTTTTCCACAAGCAGCAAACATTTCCTTATAGTCTGCTTGGTCGTTGTCAAAGCTAACACATTTCTTAAAAGTCCCTATTTGTCAAAGGCACTTTACCTTATCTCCTATGCTAGAGAAACTGACACATCACAAAACACTCTGTCACAAAGGACAAGCAGGTACCCTCCTTGAACAGGTCTTGGACACATTTTCTCCGGCTGAATAGTGCACTCAAAAATCCAACCTGTTTTTGCACTGTGTGAGCAGAGCAAGAGCTTTGGAGAGGGAGTCTAAAGACAACACATTAACAAGTTTTGGAAAGGCACAGCAATAAAAACTGCCTGGGTCAAACTACTACTCAGCATATGCCCAGTATAGAAAATGAAACAGCAACGGTATTATTAAGGCAGCAAAACTTGGTGTACTGATTCAGCAACTGCTCAGCTTATCGATGTCAAACATCATCCATGATCTCATGCTACATTCAGGCAACATTATTCCACTAAGTGTTAAAATTTCAGAGTATTTTCCAGAATAAGCCAAAGAGGTGTTACCTTACCTTATGCATTCACTGACCACCTAACATGGGGAAGAGAATCTGTTTTAACCTCTGCTGGCTGATGTGATGTGTCAGTGCCACCAGTATGGCATGACAGCCCTCTGAGAGGCAGCAAATGATGCTCTTCTTAGCAAAAGGATAAACTGCTGCTTCAAAACCAAAGTATCTGAGAATAAGGGCCAGCCTAATACCCAGGCTGCACTAGTTTAAAACCTCTCTTAAGAATAACATTAATTCCTGTGGAGATAGTCATCTGCAGACACAAGGCAGCTTAAGAGCCATTCAGCATGGTCATCACCAGTACATTGCTGTATAACACAACTTTGATTCAGCTTAATGAATGCAATGTTAAATCACATATTTCAGCAGGTGTGAATTATGTGCAGAATCAACTTCTGTTTTTTTCCTTTTAGCTCTAAAACCAGGGAATGCAGCAATTCCAAAAGCCTGATCTTGATGAAGTCAAATCATACAATGAAAATTCAGTTTAAGAGTCAGATAAAAAAATATACTATTGTTATTGATGTGTATTATATGTAAAGACAGAGTAATGTAAAGGTAGATGGAACTGGGAGGACAACTGGCCTCTTTGTCACTCTGCAGAATGTGAATTTCTATTTGCAACATGGAAATAAGTGATCTCAAAATATCTCTCAGATAAATCACACCTTATTCTTTTAACATTGCTTCATAGAAACCAAAATAACTGTGAAAATGTTCAAAGCAACTGATAAAGATTCCTCATACCTTTAAAATGGGCTTTAGGGAGTTCTGATTGAGACATTGAAGTATCAGGGACAAACATGAAACAGGTTACACTGCATAGTAGACAGCTGCAATGGTAACCTCCCTCACTAACTCTGCACTCCAGCTCTTTCATGCTGCCTTCTCAACTAAAGGCTTCCTAACATTTCATCTGAGCTGATTCAACTTTGATTAGCTGGGACTCAAATCTCTCTTACTGAAAAACATGTAAAAGTGGAATTAACCCACTGATGCAATATCAAATCTGTCTCTTGGTTCACTTTTGTTCCTGAACGTACGATAAATATTTTGTGAAAGATCATGAATTGGCAAGATGAACATCTGAAAGAAGCCAGAGTCAAGCCTTCATTACAAATTCTCTGCTAATAAATTATTTACAAGAACAGAATGTCAAATAGTACACAAAAAGACATTAGACAACTTATCTTCTGTGCTTTCATAGGGTTGACAAGCAGTTTCGAAAGGACTACTTAACAGTATAATCAGGAAATATGGAGAATAAGGTAAGAGCACAAGAAAGGAACTGTTAGTTGTGAGTTAAAGATAATATTAGCTTACTGTATAAAGGGACCACATGACTGTGACTGATTTATACCCAAACACTGTCTCTTAAGGAACTACTGGTGCACACGAATGGATGCAGGATGAAGGCCTTACATTCCAGCCACCCTGGTGAGGAAAGAAGCCAGGCAGTGAAGCTGGGGCCAGTGATGTGCCCTGACACTTCCCAGCTGTGCTCAAGCTGGCTGGATGCAGAGGGTGGCACAGCCAGCAGAGCCAGAGCTGGCAGGAACAGCCCTGGCGCCTGCGGTGTCCCCAGCACAGCTCCCAGCAGATGGGTCCCTCTCATTCCCAGGGTGTGGCCAGGGAGGCAGCAGGGCAGTGGCACCACATGCTGCTCTCATGGTATGGCTGCTCCTGTCCTGCTGCTGCTGCTCCTCCAAACTCAGAGCAGCACATCCACCACCTCCTCCACATACCAGCCCTTTCCTAAAATACTGCCTTTTCTAGCATCAGCTTTATGTCCCACCCCCCTTATCACACTTAACACTTGCTCTTTGTGACTACATAAGTCAACAATATCAAATCAGTAGAAGCAGTACTGTGATTAAGGGAACTGAATAAATAAGGCTGAAGCCCTCCTTGGGGACATATTGCAAGGGAATGTAAAATAAAAAAAAATCAAAAAACATCAGTTTTTAAGGCTCGCAAGTACCTTATATGCAGAGATTTAATGTTTATCAAAGCAGAAGATCTGTAGGGAGAGACCATCTAGTCACTAGCTGTGGCAAGAAGAATTTCTTCCACAGTGCTTTCCAAAGTATACTAAGGCACATCACTTCAAGTTTCCCTTTCCATTAAGCAAAGGAAGTCCATCTCTGTGATTAAAAAAGAAAAAACAACAAACAAACGAAAAAACAAAAGCTTACTAAGGCTGCTGTCAATAAAAGAAGACTTTCCTGGATGTCAGCATTCTCAGTCTGCCAGAAAAATCCTTGCCAGCTTCCAAAAGTTCACCAGACATTCACAACAAAGAAGAAACAGGAACTCTGATCAAGGGAGTGTCTCAAGAGTGGAAGCCTCTCCATCACACATGAGCTTCTACTATTCATTGTCTCTCTTTCTTTTTTTTTAAACCTATACCCATACTGCCCACTACACGTAATTTTTACTGTCTGAATAGTTCTGTATGTTCTACCATCTTTTTCATAAAGCTACCACTGGAAATTATATCACAGCACATTATACACTCCCTGTAGCAATGCTCCTGGGTTTAAACCTAATGAACTCAGTTTATCTTTTTTCCATTGAGTTTCAAATTTATTAGACATACCTGATTATTTTCATTTGTAATATAAACTTATCTGACTTGTTCCCCAGCTTTGGAGTAGTGATCTGTCAACCTCTGGTAAAGGAAAGCTGCTTTAGTGTAACAGTTCTCTGCTTGGTTGATGCCACCAGATCAAGTTGTTTTTTTGGTTTTTTTTGGTCTAGTTGAATATAAGGCACCCTGAGTATATTGAATATAAAGCATACATCCATTAGAAGAGGATGAAAAATTTGAGAAAGGCAAACAATATTATCAGCAAACCAGGTTACTCATGTCAGGACATAAAAGAGATGTAAATCTACCTGTTTTAGTACTGAACAGGAATTTTTAAAAAGCCTTCTTGCTAAAAAGATTTATTTTTTAAATTACATGCATGTGTTTACAAGATTTTCTGCATACTGATCCTGCTGTTTGTTCAGAACTAACCTTTCAGATTAGCAGTCTTAGAATGTAGGAAAAGAGTGCACCTGACCACTTTCCTCACCTCATTCTGCTACAGATTTGCATGCAGTTCTTACACAGCACTTAGACAGCCACGGTGAATTATGTATCTCTTAGAGTTCTCTTTCACTCTTGACTCCAACGTCTAAGATATATTAAGGTATTTCCCTTCTTTGTAGGATATGAAAAGCCTCTGAAACACACGCTATACTACATAGATGGTTTTGCACTCCCAAAAATGCCTGGGAACAAATGTTTTTCAGTACTCTCAAGTTCGATTCAGCATAAAGCTCACAGTTTCCTGGGGATCCACAGCATGTGTGCACCAATATTTTGCCAGGAGAAAAATTTTACTGGAATTTATCACCATGAAATTTTAGTCTTTTTATAAAAAATACACTCAGGTAGACAAAAACATTTCACACCTTTCATTTGAACAGAAACCAACAGATGCATTAAGCCAGTTTATAAATTGTGCCAATTTTGCCAGCAACGAGATGTTTTTCCCTCAGCTCAAGGGGCACTTTGTTTAACACGGTTTAAAAATGCAGTTTGAATGCTACATTCAATTTTCAAGAACACTGCATGGATATGGCAGGATCTGAGTAACTATAGGAACTTCTGCTCCCCAAAAATGCAGGGAGAATAAAAAAACTTTGTTATAAAGTTCCTTGGAGACTTAGCACATTAAAAAAAAAAAAAAAAAAGAGAAGAGAAGAGAACCAAACCCAAACAATAAGCACTCATTAGTGAAAAAAAAATTTCAATTCCAATCAGTAAGTAAAATGTTTCAAAGTACAATCCCCTATTACTGCCACAGGAATGAGAGAGCACCAAGTGACTCTTCTTTTTGCAAGAGA
The DNA here is from genome assembly GCF_052056855.1 of Sturnus vulgaris. Lineage (NCBI taxonomy): Eukaryota > Metazoa > Chordata > Aves > Passeriformes > Sturnidae > Sturnus > Sturnus vulgaris. Next base: position 115,979,650 of record NC_142243.1, on the reverse strand, counting down.
GAGAAATGTTTACTGTTGTTTCAAAGACTGGAAATCTGGCATGGGAATGAGACATATGTCACAAGAAAATAAAAAGTTAAAATGGTAATAAATATTTAAACACAAATAAGGGTTCTGGAATTTATCCCTGTGCATTTGAATCAGTTTGTAGGGCTCCCCTGTGACTTTGGACATTCTGTTGGGCAGCTCTTGGTTCATAGTTTCTAAACCCTAATTTGCTTTAATCTTTGTGATTGAATAATGATAAACTGCAGAGCCTGGAACTATGAAGCAGAAGCCTTTCATCCATCCATCCATCCATCCATCCATCCATCCATCCATCCATCCATCCAGTTTCTTTCACTGATCACTGTTTCTCTTAGCCCATTTGTTGAACACTAAAGTAAATTTCACAGTCCCCCAGTCATAATTTTAAAAGTACTCAGACAAATTAATGGAAGCCTATGTCTCACATCTATGTTAATGAACTGCTTTTCCCAGTTGTATCATAATTACCAATTTAGCCAAAATAAGTGTTAACTAGGATTCACAGTATGTTTTCCATAAACACACAATTGTATTCTGAAATACAACACAGTAGGCCAAACATCCAGAGAGTGACAGAAAACCAAAGGATATGTTGGCATAGAGGTGATTGTTTTTTACTTTGCCGAGGAAAATGAAGTTTCTGCTATTATGCTGCACATATATACCCACACAAGGGTGAAGGTGGGCAACACTTGCATGTCTGAAGCCTTTAGGTGTCTGCAGTATCTTCCCCATATTCAATTGCAGCAAAATGTGTCATACAAGGAGCTATACTGACCATGAAAGTTCCTAAAGATTTTGTGCAAACACATAGCTGGAAAACACAGTCTCCATTATTAATCCAAATAGCAATTAACACATCCACCAGGGATGGGAGCTTTCATTCTTGATAGATAACCTACCACCTCAAAGTAAAGCAGAGACAAATCTTTCCTAATGGGCATCTGTTGCACACTAGGATAGCAAAACATAAATTGTAAGTGGTTTAATGTCTCATATCAGCAATTAATACACTTGCTTGCTGATTCATCTTACAGAATGAGTAGCTGTCAAAGTGCTGTGGGACAGACAGAATCAGTATGGCAGTTCTCTCTCTGCTTTAAAGGGATAACTTAGACTGTTACTACTATGCTATTTTCACAGTATTTCCCATTAATCCTACATGCACATGGCTCATAAATTAGAGTCCTTGCCAGAATATGAGTATTTAGTAAGATGGTGATGTCATCATAAAGCAAATGTTAAAAACTGGTTTGACAGTGTTTTCTAGCTGGCTTCATACTAGGGTGTCTTTCCATCTTCATTAAAATTATTCCTGTATTTCAGTTCTATTTTAGGTATTGTGATAACAGGAAAAATTTAATGTCGTAACAAATTCATATACAGATTTGCCCATTTGCCCGTATAGCAGTTTTGAAATTAAATACTCATGTAGGAAAATATTTTCTTTTTTCAAATCAGAATTTAAGAAGCAGGATGGGCTACTTTCCCATCTCTTCAGCTGTGGTTTTTTAAAATACAAACAAAAATGCAATTTATTTAGGGAATTTATAGCTCTCTAAATATTACCCCACTATTTCCTTTTACAGTAATAGAAAAACAAAACATTTATTTAGCATTTGTGGCTCTATTCACAGACAGAATGGTTGCAGAGAGATCCCTTCATGTGTTTATTATACTACATTAATTCTAAGACTTTGAAGTGCTCTTCCTTACAATGTATTGGTTAAGACAGAAACTGCTAAATAAGCAAATATGACTTTATAATAAATTTAATTGATGACAAGAATAGATTTAGGCAAATCCATTTTAAAGGCTCCTACAATAAATCAAATTATTTTCCACGTTTGTGTAATGTTCTTCCAAAAAGTAATGCATCAGAGAAAGCAGTGACCAAGTATACAGTAATTTGCTATGAGATCATGAAAAACATTCTGAGAAACCAAAACCGCATGTAAATTCAATATCTAAAGCAGTATATGCATCCACTGTCTCTAACAACTGGAAATAAACCTTTATGTAACCATTCAGTAATGAAGTCTCAAAGTACTAACCATGTGTGCACAAAGTATGAATTTAAGCTAAGTGAGATAAATGAACCAAAAGAAATTTATTCAATGTGCACAAGTCTATGTCATGATCACAGAGTAAATCCAATTCAGAGTTCCAGTTCACTGTTGGGACTCTGCTCTATTCCGCACACTTGGCATTGCCAAACTGAAAAAATACGATTAAATCAAAACTTACAGTTAGGAAATTTTCTTAAACTTCAGAAGCAAAATTATTACACAGAGAAAAGCTTGAGGTAAAATTCTACAGTACAGATAAGACAATTTGAAAAAAGTTGTAACCCATTGAAAAAAATAATTGTAATCAGTTTGAAAAAATTTGTAACTGTAAGACCAATTTAACAACCAGTTGTTCACATAGCTTCTGACCAGCCTACAAACCACACCCACTCACCTCTCTTTAGCTAAAACAGGTCCACCACTCCTTTCTTCTAGCAGTACAGTTGGTTGCTATTTTATTTTTGGACTGCAACCTCTGAGGAAGTGAGTATGGAGTCTAAGACCAAGATCTGTTTTCCAAGAAGGAGGCAGGTCAGCTGTGCAGTCATCCAACACTGCCCACTCGCTGGAATGCTCATTGCCCACTCCAACATTTCATGAGCATGATGGTGACTCAGAGAGGAGCTAGTGAACACCAGAATCCATGTCCTCTTTTTGGGTCTCCCTACACTTCACATCTTCACAGTCTGGATTCAAGAGCAAGACGTCTCTTCACTAATTCACTGCATTTTTTAAGTCATTGTACATTCAAACTAACATGTAATTTCTCTTGATCAAGCTGTTCATTCTTAAATCCTTTCCCTGTATTTTTAAAATAAACTCTTGACACTTTGAATTTTCTGTTGCTGAACAAATGAGAACAGATCTAAGTCCAAGGAACCTAACATCTATCACTGCTGCAACTGCCACCAAATGCTGAAGATTCCTCCATAAAGAAAACAGGGATATCTTGTCAAACTGAAAGTAAATTTCCAGGTAATCTGCCCTTGTCTGTTATGTACTGCCTAAAGGCAAATGTCTAAAAACATTCACATCAAGTATCTGCAATTTCACCAAAGAAATGCATATTAAATAGTTTAAAATTAAGTAGCCAAGTGTAGTTATTGAAACAGAAACATTATTTTCATGCCCTGAGCCAGGACATATTAATACACAGCAGTATAAAAAGAGTAGATACTGTTATTGGATTAATAGGAAAAAAATGTGAAGAACGAAATTTCCATTATTAAAATAAATAGGCATTAAGATCTCACTGAATAATATAAAGCTATTCCTACAAAACTATTGAAAATTATCCACTCATTTAGGCTTGAAATCAGTTCCAGATGGAAACCCTCTGCAAGCATCCTAGCAGAAGTTAAGATGACAACCAAATGTTATAAACAAAGATTTTCAAGCAGAGAGTTTTTACTTTCATAAGGGACAGTAAAACATGTATTGGGAAAATTTCAGGCAATTCAGACAGTGATGGGCCAGTGGTAAGAACAAAAACCTCTGTAAGCTGCTAAATACACTGCCTAATGCTTGGCTTTACTAAACAAAACCTTTGAAAACAAAAGAGAGGTTCAGTTTGATATGAGGGAGGAAGAAATAGCAGAGGCATATAAAGAGAAGATTTAACAGGCCAGGAAAATGATCCTCACTTGTACTTATGAATAGATTTGAGAAGAGTATGCAGACTGATAAAGATTATCTGAAAGAGGGTCAATCCCTGTACAAGCACAGGCCACTCTCTACTTTACATAGGTGTAACAGAATCCACAAGAACATCCAGCCATGTAATGTGTCTGCTTTCGTGATCAAAGATGGTTTTATTACACATTTCCAAATTCCAGGGCTATCAAGGCTGAAAAGTACGTAGTGTATCATATTTGACACACGCACGATATTTATCTGCTACAGACATTTATCTACTCTGAACACTTGTATACACACAAATATGTGTAAAACATACACTGTTCAAGCTGGAAGTCAGTAAAGGATACAACAGAAGTACTGGGGGGGGGGGGGCGGAAATCATAAGTGTGAAGCTCTAACTAGGGATGATCCTCAGAAGTATCAGAATGAGCTGTTCTCAAATTACCAATTTTGTCTTCCCTTCAGGGAAAAACTGGCGGAAAAGCAAAAATCATGCCTTATGGCTATTTAAAATAAATATATTCTCTGTACATATGTATCACTAACCAGAAATAGCAACAAATTTTATTCCTGAAGTCATTATTTTACAGATGAGTTGATAAGTCTTTTCTATCATGTCACTTCTATAATGATGCCACCCTTATCTCAAAGAGGTGCCATATATGCTCATTGCTGTACATACAAACAACAAAGAAAATTCCCTATGTACCACTTCTTCCCTAAATGATGTATTTTACATCACTGTATCACACCAAAACAGGATTATTATTTTGAAGACCTCACAGGCTTCCCGAAAGTAAGTCTCAGAACTATGAATCTCATAAATAACCACATGTGGTCCTGCAAGATACCAACCAAGAAGATGGCCAGGAAAAAACTAATGCATAGCCTTCCTTGTGCTGGTGAGTGGCAAAGACAGGAGCAACTGACATGATGGGCTACAACATGCAACATGAGAGATAGGAAGAGACATCAGTAATGGCTGTGAGGACAAGCAGAGCCAAGCTTTTTGGGGCAGAACACTCACCCCAAATGTGGGGTTTGCCACAAGCTACCACCTGCAGCATTTCACTGACCTGTAGCAGAAATATTGTGTCCAAGCTTTTAACAGGAGCACTTCAGTGAGGCCTTATACACTGGGTAGCTACTCAGACAGAAAGGACCATCATACAAGTAATTTCACACTTCAAAAGCTGTCTTGAGTATTTCAGTAAATCAAAGGCTTCCCAGAATGAAGAAAATCGAGCGTGCAGTGGAAGAACATCCTCCCCATGGCTGAGGAAGGAGCTGATTCAGTCACACATCATGCTTGTCCTGCTCTTGCAAAATACCTGCACTCTTCTTCCAAGTAATTATAGGCAGGCCGCTGTGGAAATCAGCAATACAACTGTCATGAGCATTACCCTAAGAACAACTTCTCTAAGCAGAGAACAACATACAGTGTCTCTTTTCCAGCAGCTACAGACTCTGAGCAGCAGTACCTCCAGAAGCCTTCAGACTCTGAGCAGCAGTACCCTTCACTTTAGATATCTGCTGCATGTAACACACAATTATTTTTATAAATTACTGCCTCGTGGATTTTTACTTCATTTTATTTTAAAGTTTTAAACATCATTCTGAAGATTTGATTTGCAGACTCTAAAGAAACCTTCATCCTAAATTGAAGGCTACTTAGATATGTGCTATTGGTACATACAGTTATTCCCAATCTAGAGCACTCAGTATGCTGAATAAGTTTGCATAGTCTGGAAGTAAAAAGTCAAACACTGTCCCTAATCTTCACCCTGAATGGTCGCCAGTACTGTGAAAACAACTGGCTTGTATTAGAGACCATAATTTTGATGTCTAGCATTACTCTATAGTACTTAAAAGAATGTTTTCAGGTTGTTTATCATGATTTCTAAATACAAGAAGCGTATTTTAGATGTATGGTAGTAAGAAAATCAAGTAAAATATGGTATTTATGCAATTCAGCCCTCTTTTTAGGCTAACAAAATGCTTTGACAAACAGATGGGGTTTGACCACAGGTTTCGAACACATAGCGGGATAGTTTACACACTCATACAGTTTACTGATATGAGGTGTATATTTAAAGATTAAGGACTAGCTTTTCTCACAGTAGCATCTCCAGCTACTTACATGCCATAAACCTGCAGAAAGTGACATTTAGCCGTAATTGCAGAACTTCAAAGTACCTCACAGGTTTTGCAAGCTTTTGTGCAGAGGTTTTTTTCAGCACTTTAAATGCCTCCAGAGAGAGATATTATACATAGGAAGATCTAAGATACTTCTTGCCATCCAGAAAAGACAATTCTGCTGCCATAAAATGAGGAATGTAAATTAAGCTGGTTTATTGCTTTGTAACTCAAGTAATACTGACACTTGATCCATGAAAGCAGCCTCCTTCTCATCTACTTTCTCTGAAGCAGAATTAGTATTTAAAAGGCACAGAATCTTATTTTTATATTTTTAGAGTTGCCCCTAGAAGTGCCTCCAGCTGTTTTTTCCAGATCTACTTGCTGGAAAGTAAGGTGCCCAGACAACTTTCCTACAGAAATTAGAATTGTGAAATGAAGTTTGTAAGTCCACATAGTGTCCATTGACTTCTTAATACAGTAGAGTCTATTTTAAAACCAGGCATGTGTATGAAGCCGAATTTATGGCAGAATTAATCTTAAAACAGAGGTACATGTATGTTCATGTACTGCAGGGCAAAAAGAATAAGAAATCCTGATGATGCCACTTTTGCGTCTCTGCTAACATAAGGAAACACAAGAACCTCAATGATTTCCTTGATGCTTCTTGTGCACATTAAGGCTGCCCTCAGCCCAAAAAAACAGAGCTTCTCAACTACATCCACAGATGTACCTGCAGAAGGAAGTAATCCATCTAAGGATGCAATTGAATTCTTCTACAGGAGTTCCTGCTTTAAACATGGGGAATTCATTGAACTTTTGGAGAACGACACAAATACAGCCTTATCCAGACATTTCTCACAGGGAAAGAGAAGACTTTCCTGGCAGAACTCTTCAGAAGCAGCAGGTCTGTATTTTAAGGATGCAATTCTGAAGATTACTGAACAATTGCAGTCTTGGAAAGCACCTCTTTCCCCTCAAAAACACAAACAGAAGCTCTCTCATCAAATATCTTGCTTCTGTCCTTCTTGCACTTCTCTCTGTGCTTTGTCTAGAAACGCAACTATTCACCTTTTCCTCTTTTCAAGGGTCATATATATCCTCTTTCTATCACAGCATAAAGAATGAAAAAGCAAACCCACTATATTTTACTGCCTTCTTTCATGCAGTCTGGCTAGACCTTTATGACCCCAGCTACTTGTGATCTCAGGCTCACAGTTCTACAGCCATCAAAAAACTGTAGAGAAGACACACAGGTGTATGCATATAGTGACCAGTACTATCATGCAGCAACTAGCAGGGGAAATGTTATGTCTTTTCATACTCTTTAGACTAAAAGGAAGATGACAGATAGTGTTCTTGTAATTTTCCAAAAGGGAACTGATGCCCAAATATTTTACTTTTCATTTCCCAAAATGCTGGGGGATTTTCCCCAAAAAACTGCCTTTGCTGCAGTTAGACAAATACAGTTAATATATAATAGTAAAGAGTTAACAGTAAAAACAAAATTCAAGTGTCATTTCAAAGAGAAAAAGTCACGGAGCCAGTGCTGTAAACACAGGGTTTGTAAAGAATTATATACTAATAGCAATAAAGAACTGTACATAGACACACAGAAGCACAGCACAAAAAGCTACAGAATCTTAGACCTGAGAAAACAATCAACTGGGTATAAGATGTATCACATGAGAGAATAATGCTTGAGATTAACCTTGGGCTTTTCATTTCAGAAAGAAGTATTGTAGCATCATAAAGAGGTTACAAAAAGGCAGTAAGATGTACATGAAAGGGCACGTTGTGCAGGAGCATAGTGACAAATGGCAATATCAAATCACTGCTAACAATTGTATTTCTCCATTAAGCAAAGCATGCAATGAATACTCTGATCTACCTACCAAAAATCATAAGGGCTAGGGTTTTTCTAAATTAACAAGGAAACTTTGCAAACATAAATAGCATTGAAAACATGGAGAATAATACAATATAGAATCACTGATCAGTAAGATCAGCTCTCCCTTTGGAGGTTAAGTAAGTTATTTAATGTAGTGGAAAGGAAAGCTGATGAATAAAACAGATTAATAAACTGAAATCTAAGCAATTTTAATTAATACACCCCAACGAACTAGCCCAGACAACATCACAACTGCATAAGACAGTAAGTTATAAAAAGAAGCGTATAATGAACTATTACTACAAATGCTTAAGAATTAACTAGCTGCAAGACTAACGACAGTGTAGAAAGAAATTATCTCCTTGTGCATTCAATTATCCAGGAAAGTCCCTTCTTATCTCAGTGAGTTTAAATAAAATGAGAGGTGATCATCATCAGATGCTATCATGGTTTCTATACACTTAGCTTGGAAACACCTCTAGCACAGGTGCAGTATGTGTGTGTGTGTGTATATATATATATATATATATATATATATATATATATATATCCTGTTATTTATATATATATCTCCTGTATTTATCTATATATAAAACTCCTTCACGAATGTCACAGTATTTGACAGAGAAGTTGCTCAAGCTGAAAAAGCAGCAGAGTGACCATTTTTGCATTTAGGTTAATGGAGTTGCTTAGTTTAGGGACAGAGAGCTCTGCCAGGAACTGCACCCCTGGAAGGGACCTATCTTGCCCCATTCATAACGTGTCAACCACGCCAGCTCCTCAGCAATGTAAACCAAATTTGCTCTTGCATCCATTTCTCCAGCTGACTTTGAAAACACTACTTCTATGTTTTAGCTTTTCATCTTTTACATTTTACCTTTACATTCTGTGTCAGTGAAGCTGTTTCATAAATAAGTAAAACACATAACTCACAGAATGAGAATGAATGCACCCCAGACATTAAAACCTGTAGAGACACAGATCTGATGCTGACTTTACTCAAAACCTATCTTCAGTGAGGAACTCTACATATGCATCAGTGCTTTGTTACTTGAAAACAACTGCATTTCACTGACCAAACTCTTATACTTCACATAAAGGTTTGCCATTTAACAACCAATGAAACACTTATGAGAAGAACTGTTTGTGAATTCTGCTGCATTCAGGGACATACAGCTGTGATACCAACTGGTAATGGATACAGGCAGGCAGCTGTGAGTGATGAAATCTAGAGCTGCAAGACGACTGTAGAGCTGATGATTTCCCCCTCCTTTTTCACTTGAAAAAAATCTGATTAGCATAGATTAATTCCCAAGGCCTGTTTATAATATATATAAAATGATAGGAGAGAGAGCAAAGCTCTTTCAAGCATAATTCTAATGACTTTACTTCTTTAGGGGTCAAAAGCAAGTCAAAGAAAATCAATGTCCATTTGTGTTGTAGAAGCTGAAGCATACAGTTCATTATTCAGAACTGTTAAAAGAGTCAATCAAAACATCTTGGCATATAGAGAAACTAGAAAAAGCTATCTCGCAAAATTATGAATGAAGATATATTTAACATAGCAAATGCAAAATAGCAAAGAATTTTAGAAACAATTCTGTAATTAAGAATCAGTGCTTTATATTAAGGCAAATATTAAAAGCTACATTAAGTATGAATATTAAATATTCATATTTTTAAATATTCCGAAGTTCTTAGTATTATACCTGTTGAAATCAACATTTTTAAACTAAATTCAATAAAAATAGCAAAATAGTCTTTACATCAAGAAAGAATCATAGTATATGATTATGATCACTCATGATTGCCATTTCTACAATATGATGAAATTCCCTTTAGTTTTTGACAGAAAGCAGAAAAAATATGAATGTCATAAACAGCACTCTCATTCTCACTTCTTTATGGTTAGCTGTTTTTTAAATAAATTTAATACAAAGAGTGGAGGGGAAAAGGCATATGTTTTGTTTTACTCAAACAGCTTTTATTCAGACTTAAATCTGAGTCTATTGCATCATTTGACCAAAGGCCATATAAAATGTACTTAATATGTAATTTCCTACATATTCAATATGAAACCAAGTACACTTTTCACTATTCGAAAAAACACATTGAAAATGAGCAAAAAATAAAATAAAGCCAAACTTCAGAATAATCTGATGAATAAATTGTTCCTCCTCTGGTGTTATCTCAGAAGCTCCAAGCAATGAACACTTCAGGAATGCTTGATATTTATCAGCTTTAAAAGCACACCTTTGAACCAAAATCTCAACCAACCGAGGAATGAACACCCAAATCTAAGAGCAAGGAACGAACTTCATAGCAAAAAAATTTAAAATTATCCTTGTTCCAGATGATAACCACCTGAGGAATTGAGCATTCAATTGCACCCACAGCATCCCTGAAGCCATGAATTCTTTCAAAGACTCAGTATCCATGCCACTATTAAAGCAGTAAAGCATCAGTGCCTTCACTTCAACCACACCTTACACAGGAATTTCCGTGGCTGTTGAAAAGCACCCTGTGAGCACCAGTGTGGGACTTTCACTCTTCTCCAAGTATTATTCTACACTGGGAACATCCACTGCCAACCTTAGGGCATGACTGTTTCTGCTGTGCTCAGTCCCTGGCATGGGAGACCTCCAGCTTTTCCCAATGGAACATACAGCACAGCCTTTCATAAACCATCCCTTATCTCTGAAGTGCCCAAGTGGGACAGCAGACTTTGTCCAGCAGCATCGTTTATCCATGTTCTGGCCTCGTGCAAAACCTTAATCCCATTCCATAGAACATTTATGTATGTTAAATAAATAAATAAATACATTACATATATTTTTATATGTCAGTCAAAACTGTTGCTATGTAAGTATCACAGTGAAGAACCTTTATGGTTTTGTCCAACATTACCCAAAATAAACCAGAGAACAAATCATAAAATTAATCTCATTCCAAACACTCTTCTTGATTAGTTTTCCTCTACTCATTACTTTAATAAATTGAAGAGAGTAAGTCTCCAGGAAACAACCCAGCCCTTGGCTGATGCAGCACCAGATTCATCACATAACAGAGCGTTCCACCTCTTTTGGCCAATTCGAGCTAATTACTGAAGATAAGGTTTAGAGTCCCAAACGACAGTGACAGCCACAACTGAAGTGTGCAGTGGAAAAAAGCTTTGTTTCCATATCACGTAGCTCCTCTTCTTCATAAGGTGTAGACACATCACCTACTAAATCAATCTCAAAACTAAATCAATCGCTCAAGAAGAATAAAAATTTCCTCCTTGGATAATTAAATATATGCGTGAATTTCCCTGGATGTGTCTCCACTGCATTCCCTGATGTTGATTATAGCTGTATCTTTGAGACATGACCTGTTTTGAGTTCTGGGCTTTTGGTTTTTTAATGTATGCTTTTTCTCTTTCCTCTGATCTGCAACAGGAATGCAGAAAATTTAGGTTGGCCACAACAACGGTAAGGCTTTCTGACTCTTCCAGTTAATGGCAGATAAAACTCTGAGCAAATACAGAAGTTTCTCTATGTAATCATGCTGAGCATACTGCCAGAGGTATATGTCGATATAGCAGACTCATATTGGGATTCAAGCCAACCACATTCAGGCCTCTCTCTGGAAACCTGAGCTGAAAGCACAGCCATGTGAAGGGCCAAGAAACATGACACGTTAAATCCATTTGATGTTTCTTATCATTCACAACAACGCTTTATCTTTTTTAACAATGAATGCAAGTAAATGTGGTGATGACTACCAGAAAGAAATACTGACAGCTCAGGCACAAGGACCATTGCTAAATTACAAGCATGAAGAAATGGTACTTAGTTGAGCATTTCAGAGGGAACAACTGAGAGCACACTACAGCTCTTGTTTTTTGGTTTTGTTTTTTTTTTGTCTAAATATTCAATCTAAGATGAATAAATAGAAATTACACATTCAGCTGGGTTGGCCTGACTAGAAAAATCACATTTAATTGTTGGTGTTTTTAATTTTGCTTACAGGTCTTTCTGTTAGTTCATGAAAGCTATGCCCAAAAAGCATGACTGAGCAAACATGAAAAAATTAGGAAGGAAAAATAACTTCTGATCTTGCCCTGAAATTTCTGAATCAACGTCAACAATCTTCTCTAGTAAAGAGATATACATAGAATTAAAACAAAAATGCATACTATAACGTTGAATATAGTGTACTTTGGAAATCTGGGGTTCAAAAAATACAAGCCAAGTGGGATACAAAACATTAAACAGGATTCTAGAATAGCCTTACAGTGAAGCATTTGATTGCCACTAGTGAATTTTTAAAAATAAGAACTACAGGTATTGTAAAACAAAGTATCAATATGCAGGAAGCCTTTATGATAAGTACCAAGTAAAAGATAAAGAAAATGTGTGAATGTAAAGGAGGTTGATTATTTTCTTAAAAGTGGATGTTTCTAATGATGATGTCTTTAAAGACCTCAAGTGTTACCTTCCCCTTTCTTTTCGAGTTTCTAACAGAAAAAGAAACATTTCCTTTTTTCCTCAGATCTTGTGAAAACTCGGTTCTTTAGCCACGTAAAAGAGGGAAAATCTGACTCTAAGTGAAAGTCTAGAGCATCATGTTCTTTAATTCAGTGATGGGAACCTTCATTAGATTATCTCATAGCTATGGGACAAGACACTGCAAAAGCCAAATGATAAATCATTAAATTATGTTTTCTTCCTCTCCAGGCAAAGAGTGAGTATAGCATTAGATTAGTTTGAAAGACTAAAAAGGAAAAAGAGGAGTCTGCAATATGCATCAGAAGTGACAAAGCTAATACAATTTTCAAACCCCGTTTATTCATACAATCAGGCATAAGCACTTACTCATGCTAATTGTGGAAACCTCGAATGTAATATATAGCCCAAATGAATTCCAGATCAGTGCATGCTTCAGTGTTTCATGCTCTCCCTTGCACATGCCTAGTGAAAGCCTGCCACTCTGCAACAGAGGAAGGAATTACTACAATAGAACCATAGGCAGACTTTGCCAAAAACTACACTTTTTTTGATATGAGGCAGAATAAGCTGAGTGTTTTAAGGAACGGATAGGTTAGCATCCCACTGTCTAGCAGCAGTTATTCTAATTGTGTTTCACAGCATCACCAGAGAGATGTAAATATTAACAAACCATAGGAACATTCTCCATAAACTGCACTGAAACAAACGACACTCCCTTCAGCCAGCTTACCTTTCACCATTACGGGAAAGGATTAGTTTATCTTTCAGCTATAAACTTGAGTTAGTTACATGTTCACTATACTGACATCCCAACATTTTTCATCTTATAATGTCAATCTTGCATCTACATAAAAATGTGTTATTTCAGCATGTACAAAGATCTCTTGCTGCTGACAACTCAAAGTGCATTAACCTGGAAGCCTTAAGATTGCCACACACACCTACACACTCCTTTCAGCATAGATTTCACTGATTAGAAAATGAAATATCCAAAACTCAACAGACATTTCACACACAGTGGCATTTCTGCAGAAACATATGTTTCCAACTCCGCAACTTTTACTTTCATTCGCTATTAGCAAGCTATTTTCCTAAGTTATTTCCCACACAGATACCATGCCCAGTGCCCGTGCTGAAACTACCACATTCACTGAAACTGACTGAGCTCCTAGTGAAACATCAGAGTTTAGCTGTAAATCTATGTAAATACTTTTATTCTGTGCTGCTTTCATGTTAGAATACAACATGCATCAAGGTCACTGTAACAGATTGCTTTCAGGCTCATAGAGAAGACACTGAGGAAATCAGTAAGAGCAAACTTAATTAAACAGTGTCTGAAGTTCTGCCTTCTCCCAAACTTGCCCAGAATTCACATCTCTATTCCCTGCATTTCAGAGTCAGGTCTTTTCACAGGTACGGGAAGGCAGGCAGCTTAGCTTAAACGCTATCACTGCTGAAAGGTGAACAGAACTCGTTCTTTGCAGTGTGACAGGTCTGCTCTGAGCTCTCCGAGTTTTCAGCTAGAGATTACAACCCCATGGGCCTCTTCCTTTGAAGTGGAGTTCCTCTGAGAGCAGAATTAGTCCCCTGCCTGCAACCTGTCCTCTTTACACTGAAATAAATTACAGTCAACTTTTCCTTTCATTGCCATGTCAAGTATAGCAATAAATATCCACAGGCTAGAAGCAAGCAAACAAGGCTGGACAAACCGTGACCTCACAGCAAGAGCATCTCAAAGAAAAACACCAGGCAGGGCACAAGAAAGTTAAGGGCATAAAAATCAAAACTCTGGGTTCACTATCCGAATCCATAAGTGCGCAGGAAAGGCTACCACGCATCTTGTCTCTCTCCCACAAGAAGCACTGATGAAAAGCAAATAAATAACTCCTACAATTTAGGTATAGCTCAGCAAAGAGGAGAAGGCATTTTACATTATGAAATGCCTGTAAGAAGGCATCATCTCTTACAGTTGCAGAAGCGGGAAGCGCTGGGACACGGAGCTTCCTTCCCGGCTAGGTACCGGAGCACCGCACCAGCGGGATGCCCGCGGCAGACTCCGGCGGAGTTGGAGCGTGTCTCCCCTGCAACCCCGGCCACCAATCCCCCGCACCTCAACCCCCGAGAACTGCTGCTGGCGCCGCCGACCATCCTGCCTCAGAACTGGGGGCAAGCGACCAGCAGCTGCAAGAAAGAAAAGTCACTCGAGACGAAGGGAACGCAGCGAAAATGAAGCAAGCGCTTACTTGCCTATACAGCACCGCCGGACGACCTCCTCGCAGCTGTGAAACGCTGTGCCGCTCGTCCTCCTCCCACCGCTCCGTGCTAGTTCCAAAATAATTCCTCCGGGCGCCGGCACATCCCCGGGCTCAGCCGAGGAGCGCAGGGAGCCCGGCCGCCTCGCCCCCGCGCCCGGTGCCCATGGTGTCAGCCACAGCCCGGCAAGTCGCGCTCCTTCCCGCCGGCGCTACCTCGGGGCGGGCCGCCGGCTAACACGGCATCGCACCCCGGCCGCCGCCGCGCTGAGGGGGAGCGTGGGGCTCCCCGCGCCCTTCCCGGAGACGGAGCGGGGGCGCCGGGCGGGGGCGTGCGGGGAGCAGCGCCGCCCCTCCGCGGCGGCGAGCGGCCAGGCGAGGCGCGGCGAGCCGAGGGGAGGCGAGGCGGCGCGGCGCCGCCACCGCGGCCGCAGCCAGGCGCGGCGATGCCGGCCCCGCCCGGGACCCCCGCCCGCCCCCCCGCCGCTCCCGGGGCGCTCCGTAACGCCGCCCCGTCTGCCGGCGCCACCAGATCCGGTGACGCGCAGCCCTCCCACGGGCCGGCCCCCGTGCCGGAGAGGGGCGAGCGGGCGGCGAGGAGGGAGCCGCTTCCCACGGGCGGCGGCAGGGTGAGCCGGGACCACCGGGTGAGCGCGACCCCCGGCGCGCAGGGACAGCGCGGTCCCGGGCGCGGCGCCGGAGCTGCCGGGCCGCCCGCGGGAGGCGGTGTTTCCCCGGCCGCGGGAGAGCCCGCTCGCCCGGAGCCCGCGGAGCTCTCGCTGGTCCGAGGGAACTGCGGATGCCCGCTCACCCCGTGCCCGGCAGGAAAGTTATCCGCCCCCCTCCTGCCTCACTGAGCCTCCGCTTTTGCTCAGCTGCCCGGGCTGCCCTTTCTGCCAGCTGTGTGAATGGGTTTCGGCTGGCCTCTCGCCAGAGGGAACGTACGTCCACCTCCCATGTTGGGAAGAAATTTGGTGGCGGTTCTATCACTTTGCCTGGCTGGCTTGGCGCGGCAGCGGCGCTGCCTTCTCCCCGCCCCGTCTCCCAGCCTCTAACCCGGAGCACGGCTCTGCGGCGCCCACCGCCACCGGCACACAGCCAGCGCCGGTCTTCCGGGCTGCCTCGGACAAAGGAGGGGGCCCAAAGGGAGCAAAAGGAGTGAGGGACAAGCTGCCCTCTGCCTCCCGAAAGCCCTGCTTGATCCTCGCCCTCCTGTTCCGTACGCTGGTGCTCCCAGCAGCGCACACGGCGCCCTGCCGGAGATCCCCCGCAGGCGTGGCCCTCCCCGTCGGACAGCTCTGCAATGACACGCTCTAACGCAGCTATCAGTCACTTACCCAGGCACACCCATATATATAATACATATATATGTATGTATATGTATGAACACACCCCTATACGCACAGGCGGCCGCCGCGGGGAAGCCGCATCTCCCCGCGGACGGGGCCGCCAGAAGTCGACCTGGCACGGCGAAGGCAGCAGGAGAATTAACGCAGCAGGGAAAAGCAGCAGGAGAGAGCCCGAGCGGAGCCTCCCCTGGGCACCGCTGGCCGCGGGCTCGCCGCCCGCCGGCGCTGCGGAGAGCTGCGGGCAGGGAATCCCGCCGAGCCTCCGCGCCTCCTTGGTATGGGAAAGACCGGCCCTCGTGGGGCTTTTGCTAAATTGGGAGTGAGGGGAGCAGCAGTGCTCTCACCCGCATCCTCTGCGCCCCTTACAGCTCTTGGGAATGTTTCTCTGCAGTTAGGCTGAGGATGTCAGGCAGGGTGGTCACAATTAAAAGTCCGCTAAAAGGAGATTGAGCTTTGCTTTTCGCTAGCTCCTCCGACCATACTTTTACCTTCAACTTCTTTAGGCTTGTAATGAAAAGTGGTTTCCACGGGCATCTTACAGTTAAGGGCTTTTCTTCAACCAGGCTGGCACAAACAAAAATTTTGTTTCTTTCCTTATGTGCTCCTTTTATAAATATTACCTTCAACAATGTGCACTGAGCTATTGAGGAGGGTAGGGATTTAAAAAGACAGCTACATGCGAAGCTAAGAGAGTTGCTCTGAAGACTAATGCTAACTGTTGGGTTGATAAATGTATTAGAAAATGCAGTGATAAGTTTCATGCCTAATTGAACAGATTTGTACTTCAGTTCTCATCTTGAGATCCAGATCTTTATCTTTCCTCGTTTCTTAGTATTGAATTGATGTCAACAGAGTTCTTGATAGCTACAAACTAACCAAGCTATTTGTCCTGTTGTGGCTCTATTGAAAGATTCAATAGTTTGAACTAACAATTCTCCCGACAAGACTGAAAAAATAAAAATAAAAAAAATTATTAAAACTATACATATATCTGAGGGCTAGGATGATTGAAATACATTCTGAGAATTGAAATAAATGGAATGTAATTAACGAAAAACCAAAGACAGAGGTGAATTGGAACTGCAACCCTCTTTGTTAATGCCCTGCTGAGAAAGGCAACACCCAAGAGATAAGTTTTTAAACATATATTATTTTATGATCTTTTAATTTCTCAGTGTAGTCAGTCCCACACTAATTCCAACAGGGACAACCTCCTCGGTTTCCAGTATCAAAGTCACCTATAGATTAATCGGTATATATCCTCTTCCCCCATCTGTAGGAAGATCTGTCATCTTTCATGGAGATCTCTCACTTCATTCTGTGTGTGATGATGAAGAGTGGATAGCTCAAGCAAGAAAGAACGTTTCGATTCACAAGAGGAAGCTGCTATATTTTATTGCAGTATCTTTCAAACGATTCCTACATTTACTAAAATACATGTATGTTGCAAATTTCATTACCACTAAGAATATGCTGAAGATGAAGTCTATCAAACCAGGTGAAAAAAGTGTACATTATTTTTTATAATTATCAAACACATTGTATGAAATAAGTGTGCATTTCAGTTTTACACACAATTAGAAGGTTACATTTGTGTTGTATTTTTGCTTCAGGTGGCACAAACACAACATAAGATTTTTACATATACGGAAATCAGATCTCAGGTAAACTTAAGATGTAGTCAACAACATTAAGCAACATTTATAGTCAGAGTGCCAGAATTGTTTTTGTGTAGTATGGAGAATATTAATTAAAAAGTTTCACATAATAAGTTGATGGTAGATTTGCTTCTGTTTTAAATTCTTCAGCTTCAGCAGCCTGGCACCTCTCAAGTCACCAACAAGGATGGAGTGACAAAGGAGGAACAGCATTAAAAATGGAAGAAACAGAGGCTAAGCATGAAGATAAATTGTCATTGTTTAAAAAATATGAGAATGAATGGAAGAACTTTACCCACCAAGCAAGCGAGTGACACTCCTGGTAAAACTATATTGACTACCTATCCATAAGAGATAATTTGTCTTCTTCTCCCTTTGCAAAATTACTCCAGCATCCAATTTTTTTTTCTTCTGAAAGTACAGCTCACTTTGATTGTGGGCAGAGGTTCTGACATTTGGCAGCCAAACACTTGTGTGTATGACTGTCACACATAAGGCTCACTCTGAAAGTGCTGGGAAATAAAGAGCAGAGAACTCAGGCTTTGAACAAGGGCACAGGAAACGAAACTACCGGTTGTAGTGGACAAATAGCATGAATATATAAGAAGGATGTTAAGATGCCTTAGGGAATAAAGAATGTTTTTTGTCAAACATAACTGCAACATTAGATTTTCCATTCCTGTAGTAGGTCCTACCACCTCTAGGAGCACATCATGGATGATGGGTTATTTATTGATTCTGTGAGAATAAAATTAATCTATTTTAAATATCCACTTTTGGAAAAGATAGCAGTCGGAGTAGCAAATGTAACACCATTAAGGACAGGTGACACAATTTATAGAAAGTAGATCACAAGATCATCTATAAGCACCTTGGTACTTCCTATATCAAGGTGCAAATAAGGAGCACATTCCAAATTTCTGATGATATAGTTCTGTTTTCAATTTCCATTCACAGACTGATAATGATCCACAAAACTATGTAAAAAAAAAGGCTATGAACATATTCCCTCTTTTTTTCCCAACAATTAGTCTAAACTAAGCTTCACAAAAATACTCCTTATACTGGTATCTGGTACCCTTACATAAAATAATGTGTCATTTGTCACCATGGCTTGTAATCTGAAAATATGACTGGGGAAATGATGGAGACCAAAATAGCCTTTTACAGTCTGTAGGTGGCCAAAAAATTCTGCAGCTATATTCCATAATATTCCTTGCTGCTCTGATTTTTTTCTCAAGAGGTCTTGTCAATCTTCTTAAAACTCTCACTCACATGGGCCCAAAGAGAGACATGGGGGTTTGTTCAAATTGTAACCAAATATAGTTATACATTAAAATCCCTCTTTTCACATGTAAACAGGATATTAGCAATTCCATAAATTCTACACAAATTTTTACTTTGAAATTCTGGACTTTTCAAATCATCTCAAGGCTTGGAGAATTTAAATCCATATGCATTGAAACCAACAGCAGAGAATCTCAAGCAAAACTGGGAAATTCATAGTCTTAATATCATTATATTAATCCTAAATTTTACATGCAGCCTGTATATCATGTTCCGTACTGTTATTATTTATGGTAGTCTATAAATGGATTGCATCTCATTAATGGGTATTTTTAACTTAGAAGAGAATTTAGATAAAATTTTAACAAAGGATTGTAACTACTGTCAAGGAAATTATCAGCATTATCTGCCTTAGTAATTAATTTATTAAAATCAACTATCACAAAAGAGACAAGTAAAAAATCATAGGCTATAAATAGTATAAATAGGATCTAAGAAAATTATTGATTATCTTTTTCTGTTTTACTCTCAACCAAAAAAATTATCTTTGCATTCTAACAGTTATCCTCTTTCTTCACCAAAAAGAGATAAATTTCCTCTATATTTCCCCATTTAAAAATCAATTGTACACATTGCAAAGTTTGAAATGTGGTTTTTTTTTTTCTTTTGGAAGAAAAATAACTCATAAAAATATAATTTGAAAATAACTAACGTACATTCTGTAGGATTTATAGGTGCCCATAAGAAAACTAAAATATAAAATATTGCTAAGGATGAAAAAGTATTTATTTCTGTTATCTTCACAATTTTTGAAGTGGTAGTAAAAAGATGAGACAGTGTAATTCATATCTGGGATATGATCTTCAGATATTTTAATTGTTTAAAGAACTTTGAAATATGTGTGGGTGCAGGTATAGTTTATAAAATTATTCTTATGTTCCTGGCATTAAAGATCATTTATATATACTTGAGGCAACTTTTGCAGATGGAAGTCTCAGCTGCAGAGTTGAAGCCACTTCGTGAAGTGTGCCTTAGGTACACAATTTCTCCCTTTACAGATAATCCCTTGCAGATGGGTATTTGGACATGGTCTGCCCAGCACCTCCAACCTGGCCCAGGAGTGTGCCTGTGGGAGGATGTAGAGAGCAAGGACTATTTAATCAGTAAATACTCTCAAATGGCTCAGGTTTTTTTCACATTTGTAGCTCCCAGGGAGAAGAGACAAAAAGAAGCTGCTTCCATGGCTGCCAAAGAAGTGGAGGGATGGTTCTGCCTATGGATGAATGAGGCAAGCCTTCCCACCCTGAAGCTACCACAGCACCCCTGGAAACCTTCACTAGAAAGGACAGCTGCTTCTGCTCAGATTTTTTTTCTCCTCAGTTCCACAGCAGCAGTGTGGTGCTCTGTGAATGAATTCAGTGTTTGCTGTGAATGTAAGAAATGGTAGCTGTGCTGCAGAGAAGGGGATGTAGGTGTCTCTTGGTGTGGGGAACATGCTAGTGTATGTATGCTGTGCTGATACTCAGTGCATATGAAAAACTGAGATCCTGGCCTACTTGGACTGTCCTGTGAAAGCTGAGTGGTTTTCTGTCACAATGCATGAGGGCTGCATGCATGACCTGCACCTAACCCTAGGGAAACCATCTGGCCTCTGGTAGCTGTACCATTTTCTGTTGTTTCTTGCAGAAACTGACTCCAGGTCAGAACTGTGTGACTTCACTGCATGAATGAGTCAAATACTCTAGATCCTTTGCTGCTGAATAAATAGGAATTTCTTTTCCCTCAGTCTTGAAGTTTTGAGGGTTTTCCTGCATCTCAAGCCAGTGATTAACAGCTCAACAGCTGTGAAATAGTTTCCAGCATCACTATGTGCTTCTCCCACCACTCTTGATTGCCATCTGCTGAACAGGGACATGGTTCTTACTCACACAGCTCCCAAAAGTCCAGTTTTGTAGAGCTCTGTAACCCTGGTCTTTGCTCAGCTCTCATCTCATGTTGCACAGCCCTTTCTACTCAGCACAGCCTGCCCCTGCCTTTAGACCATCTTGGTTAGCTGACTCTCAGAAAGGACACTGTTTGCCACCTGAGTGTTTTTCCATGGTTTCCAGGGACCAAAATGGAGATAAAGGTCAATAGTAGAAATGCAATTAAAAGCACTCTTTTGGTTTGGTTGTTGCTTTTCTTTTTAAGCAGTCTACTTTTAGTCACAGCAAACTAATGTCAACTTCCCTGCTTCAGTCTGACACAATTAGCAGAGCTTTATGTGAGTTCTATATCCATTCCTTGGAAGAATCACACTTGGGGACTCCTCTGCCTCAGTGTGCTGCTCCAGAATTACAACTGAGGGTTTGTAGGACATACATTGCAGGACACCTTCCAGCAGGATGTCAGGGTGCTGCAAGGCTCAATGGTCCCTGGGGACCAGGCTGGTACAGTGACAAAGTCAGGTCCAAGGTCAAGCTGGGAAAAAAGATTCACAGATCAGGGACTAGTGCCTCGGGGCCCTTGTGGATGATTGAAATAGAAAATACAGTTCTTTACTTCTGAAATAAATCTGCTCCCAGACATGCCTATCATGAAGGTTTTCTGTTCTGTAGATGTGTGTGCCAGATTATCTCTCATTACAAAAACATGAAGGCACCAAGCCGAAGCTTCAGCTCTGATACAGCATTTCCCAGGAGCTGTTGATTCCAAGGCAAAGCAAGCCTTATGCAATTCCAGCACCATTTTGCTCACAGCAAAAGCTACCCACAGCCTCTCATTCAGAAGTCATGAACAGGGTTTTTTTTTTTAACTTAGTATAAGAAATGCAATTTTTTACTAATTTTTATACAGGGAAGAACATTTTGTCATGGTACATTTGAAGTGTTCCTACTGAGAGGTATTCAGCAGCAATGAAACCTAGGAATGAATTTGGATTATCCACATCTACTTGTATTTTGCAGTAATAATCTGTCTTCCAAGTGTTATCTATTATATATTTTTAATAACTTTTTTCACAGAAATAAAATAAGGGATGGAATAAATATGGTGGTTTTTTCAAGTTATAGGTGAGATCTGCTAAAACTAAGAATGACATCTATATCCTCTGAGTCTTGTATCAGTTCTCTGGTCTTGCTGCCTACATTATCCTCCCCTTTCCTGAAGGAAACTCCCCTGACCCAGGCAATTGCAGGAAAGCCTTAGTCACACTTGCAGACAGAAAAAAAACCCACCAAAATTAATGTAGAATATATAAGCTTAACCAATCATTTTAGCAATTCCTTATAAAAGGAGGAAAAATAAATGCAGAATTGCAAAAAAAAAAATTTGCAAAACAATTGCAGAACTATATCCTTAAAATCTTGATACTGCATTTAATAATCTATTTTTTCTAGAAACAACATACAATCTATTTTTTGTCCTTGATGGCATGGAAGTTGTTCAGATGATCAACTTCTATCTGAATCTCAATTGCTGACTTTTGCAAATTTTGCTGCTTTGTGCCCAGTAGCTATTCATTAGCTCATAAAGGCACTTTTGTTTCTTTTGCTACAAATGTGTGTGAAAAAATAATTAATTTCTTCTCTTCAGTACATATTTAACTATTTTATTAGACTATGTTATCATAGTGAAAGGTTAACTTAAAAAAAAAAAACAAAAACAACTAAATTCTATTTAAATAAACCAAATTAAATTATTTATTTATTTCCAAAGAGTAAATTTACTCTTAAGTACATTCTGAATCTGTTTCTCCCTTAATAATACCTATCAAAAATGATCTGGTATTATCTGCAGATGTGATGAAAATAGCCATAATTTAATATGTACTCAAATATTAATTGTTGCTTGCTCATGAGGAAAACAAACCACTTGTCAGTAGGTAATAGCTGAACACTGTAGTTTTTATAGGTTAATTAGCCTTCAACATAGGTCTCAGCATTTAAAAAAAGAAGAGTAGCCGTGCATCTCAAAGCATTTTATTTTTCATTGCACATTTTGCTTGGAGACTAAGTCCAAATGGGTCACAAATCTATCACAAAGTTATTATATCCTTAGGACAACCCATCTTGGGTAGAGTTTGCATGGCTATGAAATATGAATTCCTGTCTTTTTTTTTCAAAGTGGCAGTAGTCAGTGAGTTCGATTTTTATGCCAAAACTATTGTGAATGCTTTAAAGAAGTGGTAACTCTGTCTTTTACTTAATTTTAAAGGAAAAGATTGTGTTATTATTTGGGGTTAACATTTGTTTCCCACTTTTGAGTAATAGCTTATAAAAGAAACAAAAATAAAACCACAGAATTTGCATGAGGTTTGATAAAAACCTAGCAGAGTTTTAAATATATAAAATACATGTATTTTAGAAAGAAAATATATTTTTTTAATTGTTAAGTTATATAGGACAAGAAATGGGGAGAAAGTACATTTTTATTTGGTAGGAAGCACTGTGGTGTTGATAAAATATCTCAAAATTTTCCAGAGAAATAAAAAAATTCAGAAAAGCTGCCCTAACACCTCCCTTAACATCAGTGGAAAAGTTTGTGTTTTCTTCTTTAATCAGTATAGTGATTTTTTTTCCTAACAAGAAAAAAATTTAAGTATTCTCTGTTCTGATAAATATCCCTTTGTTTTGGTGCTTACTTCAAAACGCAGTTCTGTAAATCTGAGTTGGTGCTGCTGTGACTCTCCATCAAAATGATGAATGATAAATTCATAAATTTCATGATGTTATTTTTGGATAAATCGGCTTTTCTGCAACAGAAGCATTATATCAAAATAAACAAACAAACACCACCCCCCCCCCCCCAAAAAAAAAGGTCTAATTCTGTTTACAGAAAAAAAATCCACGTACCAGTTTATGTACTGCTCATGCAAGGTATTATGACTGATTGACATCTGAAACCAAGACAGTATTGATGGGTGTTGATCTATATCAAAGCTTCTCTGTGCCGTTTTATCAAACTGAAGGCTGGAACAATTTCATGCAGCAGCTCCCATACAGGAGTTGACGAACAGTTGCCAATAGCCAAATAATTTGCTTTCAACACCTGTCCTGATTAGTTGTAGAGGCTTTACATTAGCATGCTGACTCCCTCTCTGCTGTGAGAAAAGACTGTTCACCTGAAGCCATTTCATGGAGAAACATTTTGACAGACTGGAATATTGAGGGAGGAAAAAAAAAGGAGTCCAAGCTGAAATACAGCAATTGTCATTATAAAGCTTATTTCTGATAAAAAGAGAGGGGTTCGCATACATAACCTATTCTTCATGTTCTTTCTGTTACATCAGGGTAAAGGTTCTGTCTGGTCTTTATGGTTCTCTTGTTTAAATTACAGATTTTGCTTATGGCTTCCTCTGGTCATGAAATGGTTTAATGCTCCTGTATCGCAGAGGAGAATCACTTAGGAGATATTCCACAGTCTCTTGTGATTAAGTACCCTATTAAAACTACAACCCAGACATGAAGATCCTGTAGAGAGACTCTGAAGGCTGACATTTGGAGTTAAAAAGGATCTTAGAAAACCTCTTACATCTGTCTGGCAAACTCAGATATATTCACATCGACCCTCCTGAACTTGATATTCTAGCCTGAGCAATAATCCAAGTTCTTTCATGATACTGCATTCCCCCAAGCCTCCTTAATATTGCCAGGTCTTAGATAATGGGGCTTAAAGTCTTAAGACACCCCGAGATCTTTTAACCCTGAGCTATTTTGCAGCCCTCACCAAGCTGCATGTTGCTCAAATAGTAACAGCTCTAATGCTGTCTTTAGGCTGTTTTCTTTTGATACTGTAGTCAGGGAATCTCTCCTGTCCACTGTTGCTCATTCACAGTGCTCATTCAGAGAACATTTATTATTATTTACATATTCTATCCATCTGTGTTTAAGCATCCAAGAAGGAAAGTGCAATAGTATTATACAGAGCTCTTCACGGAATTGGGAATAATTATTGTAATTTTTTAATGGTGGATGAAGAGGGTCATGGGCAGCTATGTGCATGCATGCAACATGCACAGTACAGGTCCCTGAAAATCAACAGCCATGGTTCTGCTATTCTGAATACAGCAAAATACTGTAGTTGCAAAAGAACTGAAGTACTGATTGCTAAACTGTTAGTGTTGTTCTCGCTGTCTTTAATTCACATGTAAATAATAAATAAAGCCATTACTTCTTAAAAGAATTTACACATGAAGCATAAATATCCATTGATACCTGAATAAAACATTTCATAAGTGTTTCAATGCTGACAGCACAAACATCAATTGTTGTGGTTGGGGTTCTTGTTGAGGTGAAGCAGGTAAAAGAACAGAAAAGGCCTTTGCAGGGGTTTTACAGAGATATTAATTTCAGCCACACGTGAGCACAGTCCAGCGTTCAGAGGCAAAGGCAAAAGCAATGCTCTGGGGCTTTGGGTTTGGTACATGGGAGGAGTAGGGCGGGGAAAGAAGTGTCAGAGACCAATTAGGGGATATGGGGGTGTTACAAGAGTGGGACTGGGACATGGGGGCCAACAAGGAAACAGAGTGGGAGAGACCGAAAGGCTGACAGACAGGGACAGGGCACAGGTCTGACCTAAGGGTCAGAACAGGATAGTGCCTTTCAAGGTCTCCACAATCAATTATGTAATCTAGATATTATACATCTATGGACAAATGTCTTCCAAAATATGAAAATGCCACATAGCGGCACATTGGAAATCAAGTTGGAAATGCTGAGAATATGTGGACTCGTGATTTGAAAAGTTAAAAAAGTAAAAAGGCTAAAACAAAGTAAAAAAGAAAATATATTAGACTGATGAGCCTTATGGACACACTTTACCAACGATGACAGTTGGCTTGCAGGCTCCCAGCAATTCTCAGGATTAAGACTTCTCAAGGTATTAGCAGAATCTGAAAAAAAAAAAACCAAAATGACTTACTCTTTTAAGACTTCCAATAAAAAAGATTTTTAAGTATTTCTAACAATTGGGTGGTATTTATAAAATGGCTTTTAAAAGCAATATCTGTTCTCTATGTGTGACACTGATGTGGTTCCATATAGGTGTGGCTTGGATTATAATTAATTCTTTGTGATTACAAACTGGAAATTCATTTGGGATTACAACTCAGTGTTATTACTGTGAGTTCATAAATTAATCCCACTAAGTTCATTAAAGAAAAATATCTGAAAAATTAAAATTGCTACTTTTTCTCTAAGTCAGTTCTTTGAAATACTTTTATCAATAAGATATTTTACTAAAAAACATCAGTTAGAGAGTTCCCTATTGTAAAGACAGTACTATAACAAACAATATGCAATGTGAGTTTAGTGTTACACTTAAGACTGAGTAAAGAAAAGAAACTTTGATCCATTAATATTGAGAAATTGCTGCATTAATATTTTTTTTCACATGCTAAAAATTAAGAGGGAAACTCACATTTGTTTCTATGATTTTGATTTAAAGACTGCTTGAATCAATGGAAATTATTCTCCACTTATACATAACTACCTGATAGTCTGGAAGAAAGAAGTATTGGTTTTCTGATCTATTTAGTTTGAGGATGAAAGACTTGGTCCCACATTATTGGGAAGAGGGGCTTAACATGAAACCCTCAGCATTTCTCTGACTACCAAGCAACAGGCCTCCTGTTTCAAGAAGGTCCCATTTTATAGTAAAAATGAACATTTCAAAAGAATTTCAATTAGCAGAAATATCTGCTTATTATGGAGTGGTTGAAAACAAATCCCCAAACCTCAGAAGCTGCTGTGAAACAGAATTGTTGTCAGCTCTTCTATTGCCCACAAAGGGCTTTGAATCAGACCCATTATCCCTTTAATCTCTTTATGTGTTTCCCATGAGCAGAGGACAGAAATGAAAATGGAAAGCTCTGTGCATCGGTGACCTAGATCAGACTACTAAGTTCATAGCTAGAACAGAAAATATCACTGTCCAAGTTCTCCTTCTGCCAACAAGTGCTGAGAGATAACAGGAAAAGATACCACAAAAGGAAGACGTGTATAGGGTGGGGAGTAAATATTGATTGTCTTATAGAAAAATGTACTTTAAATGTACATTTAAATATAAGATTTTATTTAGTGGCAAACCATGAAGACCTGGAAGCACCACTGCTACCTCCTAGTCCCCAATATTTTTTCCTAAAAATCTACTGAAAACACTGTAAAGCAAACCACAATATTAGCCATCTCTGCCTTGGTACTGCTTCTGAAAGGCATGAGTAATCTTCTTCTTTCAGAAGGGGACAACATTAGTTATCCTCCAGCCAGGCTGGCAGCTGCTGTAATAATTCCTGTAATTTAAAGGCCTAGTTTACTGAATTCTCTGTGGGGAACATTGATAATTATCTGCGGAGGGGGTTACACAGAGATGTCTAGCAATTTGCAACACTTTTTATTCTTCAGGTTCTGAAAGATATTTTTGTGTCTTAACTATACATGCATGCCTAAACTGAGTCACCTGTAATGGTGAATCCAACTGTTAGATTACCTGTTAGTTTTTGGCACACAATGCAATAACTGCAGCAATTCCTTATGCCTAGAAGATGAGATGCTCACTTTGTGAGTACTGGAAACTATAGTACGTGCCAGTTTCTTATTAATGATGATCACTGTGCATTTATTAATTTGGTATTTGACAGACACAGAGAAATGAATGCAAACAGCTATAGCAGGAAACTGAAAACTGGCTACTAGCATTGTGATAGTAACAGTCACAACTGCTTTGTTATTCCATTTCAAAACCTGTAAGACAGTGATAGTGTCAATGTTTATCCCTTAGATAAGGGAATTGTATGTGCAGAATACTCTAGAATCACATTTTAATGTTCTGTTTAATACACTATATCCTTGCCTTTTTATCTCCTTTCTTCAAAATATTAACAAAATTAAAGTTTTCCTGCAGTTTTGCCTAAAAGAGTCATTTTAATTCAGATGTCAGCAGTGATATCTGTTGTCCAACAAACGAGAGAAAAACCAATATATCCCAAGTCTTTTTAGAAGGAATTTGAATACAATTGAAGTCTCGGATTGAAGATACGGATTTTTCGTTTTGGAAAGTACAAAGAGATAATGAAACAAATTATTCAGTATCTCAGTATCTGTAGAAGATGCAATAGGAACAATAAATAAATAATATCACCAGGAGAAAAACGTTCTTTTTTTGATTATGCATTTTGCCAACAGCTTTAAGCAATATGTGTGCTATCAGAACACATTCGTTTTCTAATGAGTAATATCGATGCCTATCATTATAAAAGCCAGTCAAGTCACACACAGAGACATACACGAGTGCAGCTCCATACATAATTTTCATGCATACAGATGCAAAAATATCTATGAATTACATTTTGACCCTACACATGTACAAAACCTTCTTGGTCCTTGAAAAAATATTGAGCATTAACATTATTCTTAGAAGATGTCTGAATTATCCTGAAGTTGCACTGAGAGAAAATGTGATGAACCAAACGCTTTGACTCTTTCTTTTACTGCCTTTTTGTTTAATCTCATAAAATGAATGTTACATTTACAAGGTTTTACTGGTGGTTGTTTTTTTTTTTTTTTTTTTAAGAAAGAAAAATGTCTCTGCAGTAGTGCTGTCAGAGCCCTGTAGCATGTGCACTTAGGCTATGTCTGAACAGCAGAGCCAATGAACATCCTTGCATGCCTGGAGTCCCAATCCTCAGACACTGATCACAGATGTGATGCTGCTCCCCCTGGCCTGATCACCCACCCACTCCTTCTTACCCTTGGAGATGAGGACGTAGGGGAGTGAGAGAAGGTGGCGCAATTCTGAGTCTGTCTCTAATATTATCTGGGGTCCTGCTGCACAAATACATTCTTGGACAATCTCCTTAAGCCCACTGCGGTCGCTGGGAATTTTTCAAGCAAGCACCTATATCGAATTCACCATATGACATTAGATGTCAGACTAGAAGACACAGAAAGGAAATGTTTAACAGAAGACAAGAATACTTACTCAAAAACTACAAGTACTCAAATGGCCTTAGGCTCCAAGAATTATCAGAGTAGTTAAAGACCAAGATCTGTATTTATTGTGCCATATATATTAAATTTTTTATTATTTTTGTAGCTCTTTTGACTTTGACCATTTACAACAAGCTAAAGTTTAGACTTGGGGAAAAAAGCGAGGTAGAAACTTGGAATATATAAGTCATACTGAAAAAATACACTTCAGTTACATTAGATTACAAATTTCAAATGGAAGTCTCTTCATTAAAATGTTCTTAGCAACACAATGTTAATTTTCATACAGCAGAGAAGGTGATAGACTCATTAGCTGAATGACAATTAGTAATTCCTCTAGTTTTAAATCCCACTGGTGCTCAGAATGGTCTGTAATGTTGCTTAATCTGTTAGAAATTGCCAAAAATAGTTTATTTTCAGGGTTTCCAAATCCCAGTAATACATATGGTATTTTCATTAAAATTTACACAGTTGCTTCTGTCCAGATAGATAATTAAAACTTGAAAGATAACTCCCAACAAATGCAACCATTTTCTAGATTTAGGCCACATCATTATCATCAGTACTTGTTACATTTAATGTATTTTTTGGCCTGATTTGAAAACTGACATACTGGGATATCAAGCTACTATGCTTATTCCAAATTTCTTAGGGAATCAAATAATTAAATAGGAGTAAATTTTAAATCCAGACAAGATTTTTTTATTAATTTTATTAGTTATGCAAAATCTTCAACTGCTGAGAGACCATTCAAGTTCAAGAATTAAAAAAGTAAATTATGGTCTTCTGTTTTAGGACAGGTCTCCGAACAATTTCAAATGGAACACTATTGAAAAGAAGAAGACAATCGGATTGATTAAAACTTCTCCAGCGACACAGAGTAGCTTGGGTGAGCATAGCTTATGACTTTATTAATGTAACATATTCACTATTTTAATTTCAAATTCACTAGTTTAATTTCAGAGAAGCCTTTTTGTAGTAAGTAGCAGTCTCTAAATACTTACCCACAAGGCTGCTTACAGCAGGCTGCCTAAATTATATGAGGATGGTCTGCGTCTCAGTGCCCAGAAATGCTCCTTTTATTAGTACAACCAATTAAAACTGAGATACTGTCTGACAGCTGTGAAAATTCTTAATAATTAGAGTCCAGTAAATGACTTCTATGTCATGATTCTGATCCCTGTAGAGTCATCTCACCTTGAGAATATTTCAGATTAAAAGTAAAGGAAGAAGAAAGAAGATTTGATTTGAATCCATTGCCTCTGGGAAAATGATGGTGGAAGTAAGAACACAAATGGTATGTTTCTTCCTTGGGGGTTTGTCAATAGTTGTATTACAGCCAACACTAGAACTGTCAGATAAATGAGTCATTAAGAATTCAACTTCGAGACAGGGAGCTGAATTTTTCTGCAGATGCTGCACAGCCAATACAATCCCAAAGAGAAGCAGATGACATTAGTCATAAATGTCTATAAGCTTCTTTGCAACAAGGCTGAAAGAACTCATAGGATGCCAGCTACCAAGTGTAGTGATATGGATGAGGTGGATGGGATAGTGCAATTTTGGTATGAAAAGAGATGTCTTCTCATAGTATTTTCATCCTGTGGATTTTTATGGAGACCTACCAAGAGCATAAAAATATAATCTTGAAAGTCCATCCCAACAGACAATTTTAAAGACATATGACACTATTTCTGGTCGCTTACGTCATTAAGGTAAGAAAACCAAACAAAATTTGTAGATTTGGAACTATAGGAGCTGTTTTACTTCTAGTAAAAAGATGAACTGTCATCAGATAGAGTCTCATTTAAGGTACCAAATGGTACACTTTTGAAGTAGAATATAATTATCTCACATTTACTCCCTGGAATTTCTGGCATGAAGGAAACCCAAAAATACATATACAAAGTTGTATTAAGTATGCATAAGTGCCTTCAATGTGAAAAACCATTCCCTACAGCAATCCATCTTGCCACTCTCCTTTTAGCATTTTGCACACTATATATGCTAGCAGATCATATCAGAGGTTGATAACAAGATCAGTAAGAACTTTAATAGGAAGGGAAAAAAATCCCATTAAAAATGTAGGAGATAATATTATTTCCCAAAAAAGGTTAGTGAGCAATAATTACTTGACAGTAAAAGCCAGATTACTTTCAATTGCAGCTGCATTTCACGTATCTCAGCAATAGCCTCTGTTAACAATGTAACTATTATCCAGGAAAGATTTGAATATCTATTTTCACAAACAGAAATGGCATTACTATTCCCTAGACCATAAAAGTCCACCTCCCATTTCTTTGCTCTGGGCTCATTTTAAGAAGGGAGCAAAAATAAACATGATTATACTATTAAACATAACCGATGATTTTTAAACAAAATCCTTGAACATCCTCTTTGGAAGGACGTGCAAATATAATTAAAGCTAAGCAGAAAAGACTTTTCTGAGTTTCCAAAATTGAAAGCATGAGAAAACTTTATTTTTCAAATTGCCCAAAGGTGTGAAAAACCTTAGTACAAGATGCAATATTTGATGCCCGCATTGCAGAGGTAACCATCGTTGAGAAGTGGCTGATTATACTGAGGATCTCTCTCAGAACTGAACTATGACCTCAAATCTGGACAACTTTGGGCGTGATGGGAATGTGATATCAGGTGATGTGATAAACTGACACTTTGTAGAAATAAAGCACTTCTGAATTCAAAACCAAGCAGTCTTAATTTTTCCCTTGACAGCTATGAAAATAGAGGGTTATGAATGCATAGTGACTTTCATTAAATTATAAGAAACCAGTTCATCGAGATGTTAGAAATAACAGACTCAGTGCCGTGACAATTAAGCTGAAGAATGAAGTTCTAGCTCATATCTGTGGATATTACTGATCTGTGGAAAAGCATTTTATTCAGTTTCTCATCTAAAGCTGTAAAGGGATTTACACACATATTTATTTAGTTATAAGAATCTTTTTCGTTCTTTCCAGAAACTAGCAATTAGGACTACAAAAGGCATAACAGAGTGTTGTGCTACACCTGTCTTACTGTAGCAATCCAGCTATTCTGATGATAATGGGTACTCAGTGTGGAGCATGTGGCTGCCAGGGTGGAAGGCAGTCTGCAGGATGCAGGTGCTCTCATCTCACTTCTGCCCACGATCATCTCTGTGCCCAGGAGCCCACACAGTCACCAAGGAGGTTAGGATGAATATATCTCAAAAGAGTGTTGGCTTCTACAAAGAAAGATGAAATTATCCTGACAGCACTGAGGTGTAGAAGGCACCATCTGAACACAGGGTAGGTTATGGCCCATCCTCTGCATCACTCTCATTTTACAAGCAGTTTTAAAGTGTCATGGTAACGAGTCCCTGTGCAAGATATGTTATCCTGGTGTGGGATATGGTATTTAGCTGAAGCATCTGGATTGCACATGAAACATTGGTGTTTTCCAGAATGAAGGTATTGAATGAAACAGTGTGAAATACCACATGGCCTTTCATGGACGACCCCTATTGGTACAAAAAGCAAATACTTTTGGTAACTTATATATCTCTTTCTGGTAACATTAAAATTATTTTCTTTGTATCAAAGACTTTAGAACATGAATGCTTGATCATCTGTGTAACATTCCATGTTACTGTCTGCTAACAATGCAAATATCTCACGTTTACTGTAGCCTTCCAAACAAGTTAACAGAAGTTCAAATTTTGGAAAACAGTGGTTTTTTTTCCAGAAACATTTATGACTGCTTGTCACATATCTATGCTGCATTTCTATCATATGAGGATTTTGAAATTCTTTGACAAGAATGGATCTGATCTATTGCTGTGCATATATGCTCAGATAGAAGAGTGTCGGTATGAAGGTAATAGGTGTCCTAAAAATAGCAAACAGATTGATTAGAAATTTTGACTTCTACAAGCAAACAAGCAGGAAAGAGTTTGACTCAGTGGTCTTGATTTTAGCACAAAGTCAGATTATCCAGGAAAGGCAAGAAAAGCTTTTGTGTGTAGAAAGGATGGGGGAAATAGCAGAATTAAAGCACTCTCTGAAAAATTGTAATATGACTATGCTGCGGAATGCAAGATACATACATCAAGAATGAGAGCCAATCTGTGTGAGAAGATGAAGTACACTAATGTGCAGCTGAAAATACCATAGAATGAAAATCTGAAATAATGATGAGTCAGTACTTAGGTATAGACCAGATGAGAAAAAAGCAACCATGAGCACTGATAAGATGTCAAATACCTAATTTTATTCCTATGTTTCTCATTTTTTAAAATATGTACCACCTACTTATATTATTTTATTTTTTTTATTATTTTTTCTTCTTGGAGAAAATAATAAACTTAATAATACCCACGATAATAGCAATAATAATAATAGTAATAATAATAATAGTAATAACAATGTAAAGGAAAGACAGAGGGAAGAAAAAAAACAAAACAAAAGAGATAAATGATGCACAATAGAATCACTTGCTGCCCCATGCCCAGCCCATTCCCCAGCAGCAATCACCCCCCAGCAAGCTTCCCTCCCATTTATTTACTGAGGATGACACTCTATGGTATGGAAAATCCCTTTGTCCAATTAAGATCAGCTGCCCTGGCCATGTTCCTTCTCAGCTTGCTGTGCTTTTCACTGGCAAAGTAAGAGACTCTAAAATGTCCTTGACTCAAGCAGTATTTAGCAACAACTAAAACTTCATTGTCTTATCAACATTATTCTCATATTAAACCTGAAACACAGCACCATAGAAACTACTAAGAAGGAAATTATCCCAGCCAAAGCAGGACACCATTAATTTCGTAGAATATCAGAGCCTAAGAACTCTGGAGGCACTAATAACTGAGACATGGTGTTTTTCCAAGCTTCTTCATATTTTTACAGAATGGAGTAGTGCAATAGTTCCCTCTTTGTATTTTTAAGCAGCACTGTTCACTTATCAGTGAACAGTGAGAAAAGGCACATTCTATACAATCTGAACTGTTTAGAGCAGCCTATGGAACGCTTTATGTGTCTCCAGCTCTTTTTCTTAGGTCCCAGTCCTGATACATGAGTATTAGTTGACTCCTAAGCTCTCTTTCATTATGAAGCAGGAGTTCGTACCAAAACAAAGGCTATGCATGTTTTTTTGATAAGATACTTTTCACTTGGAAGTTGGGAAAACAAGTGACCAAATTCCACTTGCTGTGGCTGTAGTCTGTCCTCCCACACAACGCCAGGGGCTGTGCATCCCTGCAGTCCTCCGTGCTCCTGGTTCACAACGTAAGACCCCACTGTTTGGGGAGGTAGCACAGATCTTACATTGTTTGGCACATCTCATATTCGAAAAAAAGCCCACACAAATAAAGAAAAAAACCTGTGTCTTAGCATGACAGTGGCATTCCTTAAAGCTCCTGGAGGACTCTCTGCCAAGCTTTTCATAGCTCAAGTTCAGCTCCCAGTTCTCTGCCTGAGGATCTATTCCTGAGAAAGGTATGTGGGTATGCACACTCTTTAGGATGTGCCTTCAAAAGATAATCCATAATGTGCCCCACTGGCCACTGTAAAAGTAATATCATTAGTCTGTAACACATTATTTAGACCATAAACCAGTATATTTTGCAGCTCTAAATCTCTTAGAAGGATATTATGTTAAATGATAACGATGATGATGATGATATTAATGATAGTGATAATACATTGTATGATAATTGTGGTACTAATTACA
This sequence comes from Sturnus vulgaris, assembly GCF_052056855.1. Classification (NCBI taxonomy): domain Eukaryota; kingdom Metazoa; phylum Chordata; class Aves; order Passeriformes; family Sturnidae; genus Sturnus; species Sturnus vulgaris. The sequence goes on along the minus strand of NC_142243.1, from coordinate 115,945,179 downwards.
TCAGTAGTAATACTAATAATAATACTAGTACTATTGCCACTCATAAAGAATATCTTGGTCTTCCTTCCCTTTATTTCTGAGCAAGATATACATAGTTGGCTGAAGGACCCCAAATAGACTTAAGCATTAGTTTCAAAGAGTGTTTCACTCTTTATGCAGGCTTTCCTATTCCACATATTTCACTATGATTGGAATAATGCATCTTCAGGATCCAGGCCATTAAATAATTTTCCTCAAAAAAGTATGATTTTATTTACATATCTCACTGAGGCTGTTGAATATATGCTTATTCCTGTTCAAACAACTCTGTCTTAATGCAAATAAGAATATTAAGGAACCTTGATAACATAAATTGCTCCTAGTACTTGATCTCCCAAAGTGAATATACACATATTATTCATAATATCATTATTTTAGACCCCAGTTATATGCTATTATGCAGCAGATGGTGTAGAGCCCATCAGTAGTGTGGCTGGAGTTTCTTGAAATTTGTAGCTGGCTCTTGCAATCTATTACTCATGGAATTATTGGACAGTCCAGGTTGGATGGGACCTCAAAAGATCATCTGGTCCAATCTTTCATTGGAAGGGGGGGTTTAAATGACACTCTCAAGTAATCTATAGTTTTATATCTCTATTTATTGTTCACATTAATGCCCAATAATCCAGTATAAATCCTAAAATATCAGAATATTCTAAGCAATATTTCAGAGTCTTGGTTGCATCCCAGATTTTGAAATATATATTAATATTTTGATTTTGCTGTTGTTTTGTTTAGTTGTTAGACCCAGATTATGGGAATGCCTTTGGATGATTTGTCCTGATTATCCTAGGTAAGGAATAGCTGCAGCTCAGAGATGTGAGTTCTTGACTAACCTAAGTATCTAGTCACTTCCACTTAATTTATATACCTAGAATTGGAGGTAACTTTGAAAACTTAAGCCCTATCCTCAAAATTATTTTTTTATCAATTTCATTAGCATTAAACTCAACAGAGTACATCAACAACCCCTTTTAAAACATAAATTATCAAATACTTCAGGTGAGTCAGTGTAATTCATGCTTTTAACAGCAGAAAAGTCAAATTTTCAAAATACATTGAACATATTTTAATTGGACTCTTTATGGCAATGCCTGAGGCTTTGATAAAAATTCACAACTACAAGATATAAATGACACTGATAAATTCACTGGGTGACAGGCTGAAATGAAGAACAGAGGTGAAATTTCAAAATGTGAAAGGCTTCCAAATTTGTGTCTCTATCTAGCAATAAATCCATACTTAAAAGTAACAAATAGTATTTCCAGGATTGATGCAAAAAGAGATCTTTTCTCTCCATGGGTGAAGCAGAATATTCAGAAAACAAATTAATTAGAATTATCAGCTCCATTGAATTAGTTAAATGGTCAAGAACAGGAATTTTCCACATAATGCCTGCCAGATTCTGTGTCTATGGGACCTGATTTCTAATTCTCTTACATGAATAAATCCATGAAAGTAAATGGCTGAAATTGAATATGGTTGTTAATCTTACTCTCCTCGACCTTCTTTTGTCCTACACTTATAATCCTTTGAGAAATCAGGTATTTGTGGACTTGGAGTCAGAGTGCCATGAGATATATGTCTGGATGTCACAATCATATTTTACTACTGGAAAAAAAATACTTTCATGGGAAAAAGGAAGAGCTGTGACACTCTGCAAAATAAGAAACCAGCCATTTGTGGATAGCAGGATACCAAGAAGAAAAGAAAAGCGTCCTCTTAGATCTTTCTTGTTTTCAAGCTAGAATAGAACTAGACGAGTCTTTTGCTCAGCTAAATATTAATGATTATGTAAATATGTATTTTAACTGTCTGCTTAAATGATGAACAGGATGGTATTAAAAATTTGCAATGCTCTGAACAAAGCTCCTGTGGTGGCAATTACATCTAGTACATTACCTCATAAAAAGCAGTCCATTTGTGTAAGAGAATTAAACTTCGGTTTGAGAACTGTGTGGGTGTACACAAAATAACGAATTAAGAGCTACACTTCTGCTAGTCTGTCAAAAAGCTTTAGTGGAGAAGTCCCTCAGAGGACTTTTTTTAGATATTTAAATGTCGAATTATTCCCAGATTTTCAGCCAGTCATTAGAGTTCATTAGTGTTGAATACTGCATGTTCTGCATCAAGTCACAAATATACCACTTGTAAATATTAAAATGTCTAAGATGAATTTGAAGTTTCCACTGAAAAAACTATGAACACCACAAATTCTTCTGAAACATCAAGTTTTGGATGGGATAGTGAGGAATTAAATATCAAGTAATTGTAATTTAAACAGCTATTAAAATGAGTATCTTTTCTGTGTCCTCCTAACAGTTTATCACTTAATTTTCTTCAGTCCACCTAAGAAAGAATTGTCAGACAAGTGCACAGATTTAATCACTGTTGTAAATTAAGGTGTTCTTTTGAACCATGGCTCAAGACTTAAAATTACATGTTTCATCAATGCCTACCCCTGAGCATGACTGACATTAAAACTGTTCCCTTTGGGGTAAGGTGTTCATACCTTTAAGGACAGCCACAGTAGCTGACAAGTTTTCTAGACATAACTACTATTATTTCTCATGATGCTTTCAGGACAGACAGGCAACACATTTTCCAAGTTTACTAAGAGTTTGTTCCAAGCGCTAAATCCATTTTTAAGACCTTTAAGTCACTGCCAAGCATGGCAGTTCAAAAACCCTCTCCTGCTTTTTCCTCTCCTCATTTGAAAATGTTTTGAGCATCATGAATTCTGGCAACTGTGATACTTAATAACCTGCAGAGGAGATTAATGACTAATGAGTCTTAGTTCTGAAAATGCTGCAGGGTCATGCCAGATGAGGAACAAATGTCGTATAGTGAGTATTCTTTTGCCCATTCATTAGGAACAAGGATTGGAACAACCTAGTGATTGAGTCACCACTCCTTGAGGTGTTTAAAAGATGTGCAGATGTGGCACCTGGGGACATGGTTTAGGGGTGGACATGGCAGTGCTGTGCTAATGGTTGCTCCTGAAGATCTTAAAAGTAATTTCTAACCTACATGATTCTATGACTCTATTATGATATCATCTTCTGTCTTACAACAGCTTTGCTATGTAGAAACCTTTTTAAAATTACGCCTATTATACACCTATGTTCATCAAAAGTAAATTCACAAAGTAAAAACGCTAATCATAGCATTTCTTCTTCCAAGGCTGACTTTTAAATTAATTCCCTGAAAACAGATGTTTCCTGAATGATGCTTGACCTCAGAATGTATCAAGTTATTCAAAATAACTTTGGGACTTCCACAGAATTCATGGTTAAATTATAAGATTACTTTTTAAATTGTGATGTTATTTTCCAAATCATCTTTTCATTATTAAAAATTCACTTTACTTTTCTAGAAATATGAACAAATGCAATGGTATTACAGGGGAAAGCAAAGCCCAAAAGATTCTAATGCAGATAACAGGTAATTCTCTGAAAATATATAAAAAAGAGGAATAAATTTCATGACAGTGTTACATTTTTGTTTCAAATTGTGCAGTATAAAACTTTCTTCAAAATAAATTGAATCTCCTCTCACCCTTAGCACTGCTTTTTTCCGCTTTAATCTGCATAGTATTTGCTTATCTTATTACTTTACAAAATTACGGCTTTGTCTCAATCAGTACTACAACTGAGTATATAAGATCTGTCAAAACACCATGGAGTAGGTAATAGAGAAGAAAAGAACATTTCCAATGACCTTTCAATGACAATAGAATTTTCAATATATTTTTAAACAACACTAAGAAATGCTGTAAAAATTTTTTTGGTCATGTTCTACTGACATATATTTTGATCAAAGTTATATATCTTTAAAATGTGTGTAATGGTCATGTTTTAAAATTACTCTGTGTGTCCTATATTTTGTTACATACTATTCCTTATATCAGTTGTTCCTGAGTGCTTAAAAGAAGTTTCATATATGATTTTATCGAATGCTATCTTCTTTCTTTTAGTCTGCAGAAAAAAACAATATCCACAGCTTTCTTATTGTATTGGCTTCATGCCATGTGTGCTATTCCTACATTTTTTATTCTCTAATATCAGTATTGACTTAAACAGCTTTCTTAACAACTAATCTATTGCTTTATGTTTTAAGTGAAAGAGATTCAGTCCCCTATGTTGAATGTGCATGTAAATGCACAGAGTAAGCACCATCACTTATGGAGGAACATTTCTGAATTGTTGGAGGGGAAATAAAATCAATTTTTAACACCACATGCAACTGGGGAAAACTGGCATTTCATATTTGTTCAAAGTGGATACTTTTATACTATTTAATTTACTGTCTATAAATTATTATTGCAAAAGTTAGGTTAGCATTGTTAATCAAATGAAATATTACAGTTCATGTCACATAGGAATAAAATATCATTCTAAGAATTTCGAGTGCCTATTTTTTCAAGAATGGAGAAAAAAGAACAGTAGTAATAAGATGTGCTTCCCTAGATATTGCTAGTATTCTACATTACGCTTTTATATGATAACTTTTGTATAGAAGATCTTTTGATGTTTTCAAACCCAGATGGTAGGTATTGCTCCCATTCTTTAATAACTGCTGTGACTTGCAGTAGGTATGGAGAGATTTTTGTATCAGTGGCTGCTTAGCTTATTCTCTGGAGTAAATCAGTCTTCTTCTCAGGCAAAATTATTCCTCACAAATTTCTCTGCCTTGGTTCCCAAGGTATCTTTTACTAAGATAGTAAGATATGCCCTCATGGATTTGTGCTAATAACAGAAAAAATACCATTACTATCAAATGCATAAGCATGAATTTTATCATATCCAGCTTTACCCACCTAACATGTAGGTACCTGATCTATCATAATAATGTAGATAAATTCACAGAGAGTGAGGCATCTCCAAAGGACAATTCATCTTATGCACTGTGAATACCTACCTAGGGATGAGAATAGTAGCACTGAAGAGGTTCATTTATCTCCATTGAAGGAATCCACATCACTAGCATAGATTAGGCAGCTAATTTTTAGGTGGCTAATATTGGCTGATGATTCAACTCAGGTGATGAAGTAGCATTGTAGGTCACTGTCCAAGTCCTCTGTATTATTCAGTAGCTGTAACTCCTGCTGTTATTACTGTACCTAATCAGCAACCAGTCCCACTCTAATGTATCTGAGTAGCAAATTTGGAATTAGAAATGTCGTCAACAGAAGCCTTTCTTTTTCTGAAGTTTTTTGTTTGTCCTTGCTAAGCAGAAATTGGCTTTGTGTTATATCATTCCTCTCCTCGTATCCTGAGCTGGTTCTAGGTTATCCATCTTTGTGTGCTAGAGTGAGGAATAATTCCAAATGTCATACAACTTGTCAGAATAGTGTGATAGCTTCCAGATAAAAGACCATAGAGTTTCTTTGCTGTACTTTTCCTGAGTCTTTGATGCATGCTACAAAACTACAATTGAGGGGCTGAATTTTTGCTTTGCTTCTGGTTGACAGTCAGATCTACGGCAGGTTAGTACATGATGGTCTTTAATTCTTGGCAAAATATTTCTATGCTGCACAACAGTAAAGTGATATAAATTGAGCTGGAAAGAGCCCAATGACAGTAATTTAATATATTGTGCCAGAATGTCCTCTGTTTTACTGTGTCAGTCATCTCCTGGCTTACTTTTAGGGGTTTGTGTTTTAAGAAAATTTAATGTTTAAATATTCCATGTTCATTCCGTGTGTCTTTCTTACATTCTGTGGAGAAGAAACCATGAATTTGGACACATGTCCTTGGAACAGAGATTTATTGCTTCATGGTTTTGCAAATAGTGCATTTCTCTGTATAATTCACTTCTCTGTGATTCAGGGTTTCACTAATGTTGAGGTGCTTTTTCTAATTGCTTAATCCCTTTACAGTTAAGCTTGAATAAACCACAAACCCAAGAGCCTCAGGGACACTGCAACTACAAAAGCCATGCCAAGTAGATCATGGCACTACCCCAACATTGCTCTCTCCACACCTTGTTTCTGGCACTACCCAGAGGCTGGGTGCCTAAGCCTCACAAAAGCCTGATTTTACTGCTTCCCTTAGATTTAAGGTTATGATTAGGAGTAGGTTTGAAAAAACAGCAAAAGCCCAGGGCTCCAAGGACACTGCAACTCCAAAAGGAATGCCAAGTGAAGCATGGCACTGCCTCAACATTGCTCCTTTTGTCTTCAAACCAACCATTGGCCAGGTACAACAGACATAGAAAAAGCCTGATTTTCCTGCTCCCCTGAGGGTAAGTGTTCCATCTAGGGTAAGGGTTCAGAAAACCAGAATGCCCAGCACTCCAGGCACACTGCAACAGTGAATAGTATGCCAAGAGGAGCACGACATTGCCCCAGCATTGCTCCCTCCACACCTTTCTACTTGGCACCAGCATCAGCCAAATGCTCTGTTTAATTCTCGGCTCATGGTTAGGGTTATGCTTAGGGTTAAGGCTGAGAAAACCACAAAGCCCAGAGCTCCAGGCACACTGCAGCTGCAAAGGGCATACCAAGGGGAGCATAGCAGTGCCCCAGCATTGCTCCCTCCACACCTTTCTCCTTTGCAATACTCGTGTGCTTTGCATCTCAACAAATTGCTGCTCTGCCTCATTTAAGGTTTAGGCTTGAGATTAGACTTGAAAAAAACATAAAGCCTAGACCTCCAGGGCTGTTGCAACCACAAAAGACATTTAAAGGGGAGTACTTCATGTCATCACATTATATTTGATTACAACCACTTCATTTCACAATTATCTTTTATTGTTTTAGATTGAATTTCATTTTATTAGAAGTCCACCCTAGTAAGTTAGCTTCACTTTTTTCAATACCTTCGAGATTTAAGAGTAGCAATTCAGCAAGGTTTGGTCCACTTCCCTGCTCTTCTTATAATCCCATGCAATTTTATGGTTTTCACTTCCAGTTAAGAATTTTCTCTGCTTTTTTAGCATTTTGTTTATCAATCCTTTCACCGGTACATTCATTTGATTCCATTCCCTGATTTCAGAATTTCAATGGGTATAAATTTGGCAAGTTTCATCTCAGTCTATTTCATGACAGTCACTCCATTTCCAAATTTTCTATTTGTTTTCAGTTGCATTATTATTTCTTCATCTCTGCTGTCTGAAGTGCTTGTTACCCTTTCTTCTTGGATTTCAAGATTTCAATGGGGATCAATTGGGCAAGCATCTGTCAATTTCCCTGCACTTTATGTAATCCCATTCGCTTTATTTTTTTTGCCTCAGTTTAGAATGTTCTCTTTTTCTTTTAGCATTTCATATCTTCAATTTCTTCTCCTGTCTCTTGTTTACCTTTCTTCCCTGATTTCATTGTTTCAATAAGTCTCAGTCCATTCCGTGGTAGCCAAATTTTGTGGTTTTTTCTGTTGCATTTTATTTGATCATGTCTCCGGTCCAAAGTGTTGGTTACACTTTGTTCTCTGGTTTCAAGATTTCACTTCCCTTCCTGAAAAGAAAATCCTTCCTTTCAGGAAAGGAAACTGATTCTCATTGAAATCTTGCAATTTCAATGAGGATCAGGTGGGGAAGTTTTGGTCCAATTTCTCTGCACTTCATGTCATCCCCTGCCATTTTATGGTTTTTGCTTCGGTCCAGAACTTTCTTTTTTTTAGCATTTAATTTCTTCAATTTCTTCTCTTGTCTCTTTTTTAACCTTTCTTCCTGGTTTTGTGAGTAATTTTGGCAAGTTTTGGTCCTTTTTACTGCACCTCATTTCATCTTAGTCCATTTTGTGGTAGGCACTACATTTTCCAAAAGTTAATATTTTCTTTCAGTTGAATTTTATTTGTTTCTATCTCCTGTCCAGAGTGTTTGTTACACTTTGTTCTCTGATTTCAAGATTTCAATGAGGATCAGTTGGGCAAGCTTCAGTCCATTTTCCTTCTCTTTATGTTATCCCGTTCACTTTTACTGTTTTTGCTTCGGTTCAGAACATTCTGGGGTTCTTAGCATTTCATTTCTTCAATTTCTCTTCTTGTTTCTTTGCTTGACTTCTTCCCTGATTTTGAAATATCAGTGAGTATCATTTTGGCACATTTCTCTCCATTTAATTTAATAAAAACAATACTCCTCTAACAAAATATTTCTCCCTCCACACCATTCTTGGCACAATCCTTGGACTAGTCAAAAAGCTGCTTCTGCTGCTCTGCTTGGGATTAGGCATACACTTTGGTTTAGGGTTTAGGAAACCACAAAGCCCAGAGCTCCAGGCACACTGCAGTTGCAAAGTCCATGCTAAGAAGGGCATGGCACTGCCCCAGCATTGTTCCCTCCACACCTTTTAGCTTGTCACCAGCCTCAGCCCAAGGCTGCTTTTACTGCTCTGCCTAGGGTTAGGATTGTGCTTAGGGTTAGGGCTCAGAAAACCGCAAAGCCTAGAGCTCCAGGCAAACTGCAGCTGTGAAAGGCATGCCAAAGGCAGGATGGCACGGCCCCAACATTTCTCTCTCTATGCCTAGCTCCTTGGCATCAAACATGGGCTATAAACCTCTGCCTCAACAATAGTCTGATTTTCTTCATTGATTACGTTGAGGTTACTCTTAGGTTAGGCTTAGAAACCCACAAAACCTCGAGCTCGTGGGAAACTGCATCTACAAATGGTAAGCAAGGGGATCACAGCATTGTTCCAACATTGCTCCCTCAGAATCTTACTTCTTGGCACCAGCCATAGGCTTACTACTGTAGAATAGATTGTGGGAGATTAAGAATGGGGCTGTGGCTGAGTCTCATCCCTGATGTGGTGCAGCTGTATAGGTGAACAGCATTGAAGGAGAAGAAGCATGGAATGCATATTGATGTGTATTCACAAAATCATAAAAAAGTAAAAGGGCACACAGGTGTTATGTGTGTGAAAAAAAGGTATAAAGAGTTAGGAGGACAGAAAAGAAAGAAGAAGAGAAGGTTTGCAGGCTGTGCTGTGAGGAAAAAGGGTCGAGCAGTCCTGTAAGGGGCAGGAAGGAGTTAGCTGGTCATGAAGAACAAAGTAGAAGGAAGAGGGAAGGAGAGAAGGAGTCAGTGTTGCATGGAGCTGACTGAGAGTTTTACAGAGAAAACGTATGCAGGTTTTTACTATAGGATAAAAAACTGATGGTGTCAGTTAGTTTGAGACCACTGTCCAGAGGTGTAAGCACCCACACCAACATACTACCATAGCCTCAGAAAAGCCTGATTTTATTTCTCACCTTAGGGTTAGGGTGCAACTTAGTATTAGGCTGTACAAAACCTTAAAGCCTAGAGCTCCAGGGACAGAGTATGGCACTGCCCCAACATTGCTCCCTCAGCATTTTGCTTCTTGACACTTGTCTTTGGATGGTTTATATGCCATATCCATTTCTTTTGGTTTTTGAGGTTTTCTTGATTTCCAGAATGGTTGTTGCCTCCTCAGGTTCTAGGAGTATCATTACAGGTGATGGGCTGCTGGGGATGCTGTAGGGGTTGGGGCCAGGGGGTGCTACTTCCTTTTGGTGGGGATGAGCAACTCAGCAGCCATGGCAGCACGTCTACCTTTCTGGTTATCTTTTTGCCCTGTGGTTTTTGCCCATTTCTTTTTCTTTTTCCCCCAGCACTGTGGCTGGGGCTTGTCAGCTTGCAGCTCTGCTGCTTCTGGGCCAAGAGCCAGTGCTTACTTTGCCTGGAGCCCAGGATCCCCTGCTGGGGCCACTGCCTCTGCACCCCCAACCCTTGGACCAGGCACTGCAGGCGAGCTATCCAAGGGAGCAATCCTTGCCCAGCCCTGCTGTTTTCTGCTGGTTTTGTTTGTTGTTGCTGCCATTGTTGCTGTTTGTTTGTCTTGTTATACATATAAATGTTAGTGAAGGACTGTTAATCCTTCTCCCATATCTTTGCCTGAAAGCTGCATAATTTCATAGTTATAACAATCTGAAGGGAAGGGGGTCACATTTTCCATTCCAATGGAGGTTCTCGCCTTCCTTGGCAGACACCTGTCATTCAAACCAAAGCAGCACTACCCATATAGTGGGCACCATGGCCTCAGCAAAAGCCTGATTTTACTGCTTCCCTTAGGGTTAGGGTTATGCTTAGGGTTGAAAAAAAACATAAAGCCCAGAGCTCCAGGGTCACTACAACTACAAAAAGCAACTATTACCAGGGAGCACAGCACTGCCTCATCATTGCTCCCTCCACACCTTGATCCTTGGCATCACCTACAGGTCAGGCACCTGAGCCTCAGCAAAATCCTGATTTTACTGCTCCACTTAGGGTTAGGTTTATGCTTAGGAAAATGAGTGGACAAGGAAAAGCACTTATCATTTGCATAGCTCCATTTCAATTTGCCTTTGCCTGTTAAGCACAGATGCGAGTGTACAACTGTCTAAATATAAAAAGATCTGAAAATGATGGCTGGCCCAGGATGAATTCTGAAGAGAAATTGTTGCACCATTTTCAGTAGTAATTAAAGCTATTGGATTTTTTCACAATTTTTTGTTACAGGAAAATCCTGCTCAGAATATATTGTACAGCTGGCCAATGTTTCTTTGGTTATGCTGTTTTTTTTTTTCTTTAAGAGTGCTGAATCACAATTACAAAAATGGCAGCAGAAAATGAAGTGAATAACATTTCAAGATCATATTGATTTCTAGGCAAAACCAAAGGAATGCTTATACTTTTTTCAGATATCCCAATAAGAAGAAAAATGCAATTAATGTTCTAAGAAAAAGAATATAGTTCGAATGTTATCTGTGCAGAGAAGAAAAAATGGAGGTAAAGAAGAAAAACTTTTGTTTACTACCAAACATATTGTACAAAAATCATAATTTTTGTTTTCTCCAAGGACTAACTGTTGACTCACAAAATAGACAACTATTTCATGCACAGGAGCAAAATGCTGAAGGATCTTCATACATATTCATAGAAACTAAGATTTAGCTTCTGATCTCATGGGAAAAGCTACAAAATCCAGACTTGGGCACCTAAATTGAAAACTCCAAACTGTTCAGAAAAGGATTAATGATCATCTGGTTACCACAGACACACAACTTGTGTTGTTAACTTAGTGTTTTAAGAATAATTATTGATTGTATTCCTATGGTGAAGATTAAATAATTAAATCCAAAATTTTTATATTAATATCAGTGTTTCATGGAGTCAGTGATACACTAAGAACTTTAACAGTGATGCTGGTACACAAAAGGAAGATTTTTGCCTTTGAGAGTGACAAAACAGTAATGTCATGTGACTTGTGACTGGCTTCACTCAAGATTTTTGACATATCCATTCATGGATTTTAATGGTCTGTGGTAGACATCTTATTAGTCAGTTATTGTTGATATTCAAATCTACAATAAAGACTAAGAGCCAGTGCAGAAGGGACTCACTGTGACAACCAGTTTACAAAATAGGAAGATACAGAGACTCTGACTGAGAAGAAGAAAGTTAAACCAACAGAGACTGTAGCACACACACTGAGAGACCAGCAGGATGATACTTTTCTTTTGTGTGTGTGTGTGTATGTGTGGTTACTGTGAAAGGATAAATGAAAGTAGATTGGTGAGTTAGGAAAACTGTGAAAGATTTTAGATTCTGGATACGTCAGCATTGTCCTCTTATACTGAGAAATGTTCCATGATTTATACATGTGGAAAATACATTATTTAAGACTGTTGTTTTGTATTAAGGGTGTTTATATTCTTGAGTTCTATACTGGATGATGATACAGTTAATGAAAATCCCCAGAAAATTAGATAATAAGCCTGAGGGGAAAAAAATATCCAATTCAACCCTGAACATTGTCTCTTATTCTTACTTAAAAGGAAAGTCAAATAAGCCATTAAAAGCCTTGTGCTTAGATCCAAGATTTACATATATTAAACAGATTGGAACAAAAAATTCAGGAATTTGTCTCTCTAAATTCCAGGAATCTATACAGTTTCCTGTATAGATATTATAGAGGATAATTAATGCGTACTAGGTGAAATATGCAGACTTTCTCATCCTTACATTTTCTCTTCAAAACTTTTATCCTAATAAGAATTGTATTATAAAACTGAATTAATAATGGAATGATAATTATTCTGTCACATTCTGTGAAATCTGTCAGGTTTGCTTGGCAATTGAAAAGGGAGGGCATAGCCTTTTGCTCTATGATTTTATGAATCAGACTATTTACTAGTCCTTGTCATAGCTATTTAAGTATTCGATGTCCTTTATCTGGTGGACTGGAGACCCCAGGTGGTCAGACTTAATCTTTTCTGTATATTTAAAGCCAAAATTAATAAATTTCTGTAACTGCTTGCCATTGCAGAAGTCTATGAGGTATGTATCTAAGAGAAAAGCAGCAAAGAGACTAAAAGTTTAGGAAAGCACTTTATTTCCCAAAATAGATATCAATAAATAGTATTTTTAAAAGGAGGAGGGGGTGGGGGAACAGTTACTGCTGATACCTAAGTGCAAAAAAGTGTGTGTGTAAAAAGTCTGTGTTTCTACAGTTCCGTTTCTCACATTGATACTTTTCTCCAAATTGAAATGCACTGTTTTCAGCCTTCACTAATCCACAAGGCTCTTACCCAAACCTACTAATTCATTCCAAGAGCTGGTGAAGAAGGAGGAAGAAAAGCTGAGAGACTGAAACCAACAGAAATTGTAACTGGCAGAAAATGGCAGTTAGAAAAAAATATAATTAAACAGAATTTTTGACTTTCCATTAAAAACAGAAGTAATATATTTCTGGGCTTATATTTATTTAAGTATTCATGATGACAAGATTTACTTTCACTTTTTTATTTTCAACTCCATTGTAAAATAGCTGAAATTTTTGTATTTTGGTATGTACAAAACTACCAGGTATTTTCAAAGCACAGTACACACACTGCTAATGACAGAGAAACATATTGTCATCTTTTATTTTGCTTCATCTGTATTCTTATGAATAAAACTCCTGGATATAACAATTTGAAAGCTTTGCAGAATTATCTAATGCAGTGTCTTAAAATTATGAGGTTTTTTTAAAATAGAAAACAGAAGCCAAATCTACAAATTTCATTAAAATTGTCTTCACCTGTCTGAGCTTTTTCCTCTTTGTTACTCTCCTGGCTATGAATGTCTTGTGTTGATCTAAGGATGGCATTCAGCTGTTGTTTCTCAATATACTTCTATCTCTCCTGATCAAAGTTTTAAAACCTCATAACAATATTAAAACATTGACTACATTCTAAGGCCAGTGTAATATTTAAGGGGATTTTGGTGAAGCATAATTAGCGTTATGTCAAAATGAACTGTTTGATGGATAAATTGTTTCAGTTTACATCATGATTAAAGAATGTAATGAAAGTCTTTAAGATTAAATTCTGCTATTCTTTTCCCTAAATTCTATCAAAACTGGCAGGAGGTAGAACCCTGGCAGTTTTATTTTTCTATTATCTTCCATGGCAGCAAGACATGTGCAAAGGAAATGAAACATATTCAGCCAGAGCAGAATGCACTGCTACAGGATATCACTCCATGAAGACATAATGTCAAATAAAAGCAGCAGATATTAAATAATTTATCAGTGCTATCACATGATGGGTGAACAGGAGTATCAGGTGCAGTTTCAGGGCTCCCTGCCTTGATTCCATCCCTAACGCCTTCCTGCTCCTTTTTGAGGATAGTGATAATCAAGACTGTAGTTTCCAATTTGTAGTTCTAAGAAGGGTACCATTCATAAAGCATAAAATGGTAGTGACTCTGTAGCACATGTGCTTTTCATTCCAGGATATGCGTCCCTGAACTGATGGTTAAAATTAACATATAAATTAATTTATTTTTGGTTATATGAATGCAAATTGTTATTTTGAAAACTATTCTAAAAATAATAAATTTATAATTTTCTCTTAGCAAGTAAGGCCTACCAAATGAAAGCATTCCCAACTCAAAATGTGAGCCCATGGTCTTGACTTTACTGACAAACTCATTTATCAGCATTATACATGTTGATCAGCTGCATTGTGTAGAGTAACTTACAAAGTGTATGAGTTGGGCACCTGTAGCAGTGTTCCATTAAAAATGGACATCCATTTTATATCGTCCTCTTTTATTTTTACTTTCTTTGGGGTGGATAGAATTTAATATAGTTGCTCTCAAGGCATAAATCTGACTCTTCACTTCTTCATATCAATTGACCTGGCTGTAAATACAAATCTGGTCTTACTTGGCAGTGGGTAAAATATATATGAGTGCTGCTCAAAGCATTTTCCTTTGTCATACTAGGCAGATGGCTGACCTGAAATATCCTACTCCAACTGACCTTCTACTCAGAAATAAACCTTTATTGATTATCTATCTGAGTTACTAAAGCAGCTTCAAAACAATTTGAAATACCTGTTACATTTTTCTCATAAAATTATGTTGACTTAGCATTTATGAGTTGTGATTTCCACAGATTTTGACAAGAAAACCCAACAAGACTCTGTAGACATACAGCCTTTGTTCTGCTTACCTATCAGTGTGATATAGTGCACTTGAAGATGAAGCTTATGAGACCCTTATTTGTATCACAAAAGTCAGAAATCACTGACTATACTGGCTATAAACTAATCACTAAATCACTGGCTATAAACTCTCCAGCAGGGGTAGGCAAGGAAGGAGAGGCAGTGGGGTATCCCTGCATATTCATGAGGGTTTCAATTGTCCAAAGCTTGATAATGGTGACAATAGCATTGAGTGTTTGTGGGTAAGAATCAGGGGGAAGGCCAACAAAGCAAATATCATGGTGGGAATTTGTTACCATTCCCAATGTAAGGAAATATTACAATGCTGTTGTGTGGAAGCAATGCTGCTATAGCAATGGAACTGGTTAAAATACTTATCATTTATTTACATTAAGGACTTTTATTGCCTCAGAATTTTAATGCACTCATTATTGGAGAGTAGCCAACAAATTTTTTAGAGGAATAATTGTAACTCATTTGAGAATAGTTCACATTCATTACAAACTAAATGCATAATGCTCATAATCCTGAGTAACATAGAAATTAACAGTAGATCCCTGCAAAGCTGTGTAAATTCTGAAGCTATTCATATTCTAAATCCATGCTGAAAGGGAACTTCATTAAGACAGTTGCATCTTATTTCCAGCTGCAGCTAAATCTTTAAATAACTATGCTAGAAAAAGAATTTAAAGGCACCCACTTATGTAAGTTATGAACATGAATAAAAGACAAGTGCTTTACAGTGTACTACCCCCATAAGCCTATCTCCAAGTTTTCTGATGATTCACAGTGTCTCCAGGCAACAAAGTAAATGACAGTGTTTGAATGTATTTCCTCATATGTTCTTTCTTTATCTGCATTTACAAATCCCCCTCCCCTTTTTTTTTTTTTTTTCTCCCAGAGGACTGGTTAGCCATTTTGGTAGCAGTTTTAAAACATCTCTATTTCTTCAGTTTAATAAAGAAGTCCACTCAGCCAAATTGGGGTGTTATCTAAAGAGACTTTTCTTCTTGGATTCTTTCCAGCAGTTTTACTTATCTCTTTTTGCAATTAGGAAATGCTTAGATTTGCCCATATCTCTAACCTCTGATTTAGTGACCTGTATATTTCTGTATTTTCTTCCTTAGTACCTTCATATTCGTGTTGCTGCCTATCCTTCAGATACATCTCTAGCTCCATTCATTCCATGGAGTATGTGGATTCCCAGCCTATTATGTACATAAAACTATTATTCATCTTCACTTGTTTCTGTATTGTTTGCTATTAACTGCCAATTTAATAATGATCCCATCTAAACAGAACTTACAAAATGTTATGCTCAGTTATGGAATTTTATAAGCTCAAGCCTATAAACAAAGTCAGGAAGATGATGCTCGTAAACTCATTCTTCTTTGATTGTATGCATATGGTATTCTTCAAGCTTCATTTTGCAGGGAACAGTATCACCACCTCCTGTCCTGTTATTAGATTTACAATAAAAAAGAGACCCTTAAATTCTAATAGTCTCAAGGATAAGTTGGTTCTCTCACAGTACATTTATTCAATTTTAATTTAATTTCATTTCAGTGTTTTGAAATCCCATTTTATAGGGTCTTTCTCCTAAAAATTACTTTTATGGATGATTTATGAGAACTGTGTGGCTTATCCCAGAATCTCTGCCCCAGCAGTGTTCAGCATGTCAAGACATCAGATACTAGTGAGAGTCAAAATGGATACCCAAGAAAATCTAATTCTTTTGAATACTTTTTCATCACTTATGTTCTCTATGTCCTAGAAAGGCATCAGTATCCAATTAATTCTTATTCTTTTAAAATCTAATAATTTCAAAATCAGTTCTTGGAAAGACAAGTGATTTCTCAATTATGCCTCTTTTGTGTCTGCTGGCACTGACTTTCAGAAATAGGCCTAATTTAAGGAAACATAGTGACTTCTGAACCATGCTGAGTGGCATGGTTGACCACCCTGAGGGACAGGCTGCCATCCAGAGGGATGTGGACATGCTCAAGGAGTGGGTCAACGGGAAGGTCATGAGGTTCTACAAGACCAAGACCAACTCCAAGGTCCTGCATCTGGGTGGAGGCAATCTCCAGTATGAATACAGACTGGGGTATGAGTGAACTGAAACCAGTCCTGCTGAGAAAGGTTTGTGGATTTTGATGGAGGAGATGAGCCTGCAATGTGCATTCACTCAACTGAATAATGGTTCAAGGGAGAAAGGTCTGATTTTTTTTCTCAACAGACTTTCAGATTACTCGTGCATCTTATTGGACATCATCTAGCTAGGCAAAGTGGGAAGAGTTTTATCTTTGGTTAAGGGAAGTTAAGAATTAGTAGGGAGGTCTTATCAAAATGAGGTTATGTCACCTGAAGGGAGAAAAAAAATGAAAAAAGTGGGAGAAAGAGGAGAAGAGAAAGAGTGAAAAATATGTTAAATTTAACCACACTGTAATGGATTAATACATTTGGGGCTTTTAATATATTTATTCTTGTATTTCTTAATTACTTTTTATGATGCTGCCAATTGTGGATGATATAAATAAATACTCTCATTTGAATTTACTTTATCTGACTGAAATTAATAGGGATTTCAAGTAACTGGATAATATCAAGGCTCTTTTCATCCAATGACAAAGTTAACTAGAGGACTGGATTTCTGTGGAATCTGTCTCACTGCATCACATTGTTCAAAACAGACAAACAGTACGTCAACTGTTTCACAACTGCCTGCCAAAAAAGAGATGATAGAGAACTGATATCACAAAAACAAACTAAAAACCCCCACGTGTTTCAGGGACTGTGGTAAGTGGAGAAGCTCCTTGGGAATGTGAGGATTTCCCCCGTTATTTGAACCTAGAGATGCAGAAGTATAAGGAGGAAAATGCCAAGCTCTTTTGCTGCAGCTATAGAAGATTCTCTCAGCAGAAGGACACAGTGATAAAACAGTTGAGCTAGGATTTGCAGAACTGGAGAAGTGCCTGACTTCATTTTGCAAGAATCCATATCCCTTCAGTGAACATCAGAAGTGTAAAAAATTCTAGATCCTGAAATACATCTGGATGTAGGGTTACTGCCGTATGCTCAGCCATCCATTTCTTCTGAGACAAAGGACTTGGCAGGCACTTTTACACTTCAGAGAAGAAGGGGCATGTCAAGGACCACATTGTTGCCTCTTGGCAGAGGACACACGCACTTTAATGGATCTAGAGTAGGTAAATGAAAAAAGACTGACCTGTAGTTCGGGCTTCTCCTCTAAATTGTTTGTATTGGTATCACAACCTGTAGAAGCGGCTCCCAAAGGCCAGTGAGAACAACCAGGATCAGCTGGAGCTGACATGCACTGTGGTATTTAGAAGCTCTTCGTTGCTTTTCTTCATGCATAGAAGGACTGTCTGCAGAATTTTGTTGTGTGGTCTGGGACAAGTTTGACTGGATGTGTTCTGAGACAACTTTAGCCTGGACCATGCCAACATCTGGCATGAATTTCAATGTGTAGGATATTCCCTTTACTATGTAGGAGGGTCACGGTGGTCCTGTTGTGGGAGAACTGAGGCACAAATTCCCAGGTTCTCTGCACAACACAAGACTCTAGTGAAGTCCATCTTCTGCAACTGGTGTCCATGCTGGAAGATGTGATTCAATCAGATCAGACCTATATGATTCTGTGACGGAGCACATTTGATAATCCTATCTGGTCAAATACTCAACAAGAAGAAAGCACTTGACATGAAACATAAATATACTATAGGGATCCCTATATATTGATATTAGTCTCTGCTTTGTGGGAGTCACTTGATGCACTGTGAACTAGAGCAGAAGTCTTGGTAAAGTTCTTCAGGATGTTAGAACAAGACTATTGACTTTCATTAGTGAGAGTTTCAAGGCTGCCTCTTGACCTGCTGTCTTTTTCTTCCCTAGTGAGAGAAGATTTGTGCTTATGAAACCACGTGAAAATACACATGAATCAATGGACGTAAAAGTTTGTTAAGTCACCAACTTGATGGTCTCTTTGGTGAGCAGGTCAAGAAATCTGACTCAGGACATCAGTGAGCTCATTCTTATTCTCAACATCTAGCACGGCAGACACGCTGCTCTACCTGGGCATCTACACCTCTGCAAACAAGCCCTCCCCAGTTCCTAACTGGGATAAAAGAGACCCGAGGTTGTCAGAGTAGGTGTGAAGGTGGGCAGGTCTGCTGTGGGTCCTTGACTTCAGGGAAGATGAACTCATTGTGATCCTCTCAGTCCTGCACATTTTCTGCTATTTCTTCAACAGCCTGTGCCTTTTCCCCATGACCTGGACCTGGATTTTTTCAGGTCAGGGAAACATTGTCTCCCTTCCTGACAGCTGCATCCATGTACCACATACTGAGAACAAGCTAGCAAGGCAGGATTTCCCTTCCCAGAGGCCATGCTAATTCTTTCTTTATAGTCTGTGTTTATCTATGTGCTCACTAGTCTCATACTTTAATACTGGCTCTTGCATTTTAACCATGGACAAAAAACAGACTCAGTCAACCTCTCTGGAGCCCTGTGTGTGGATGGGGCTTGCAATGGCAATATTCCAGGCCCCTGACTCAGTGACTCGTTGCAATGATAAGTTGCACATTTTGGCTAGCAGCTCTGCAATGTCACTTTTGAGCTCCTTCACAGCTCGTGGATGAATGGCTGCTAATCCTGGTGACTTACTGTCTCAAACTTACTCTGTATAGTCAAATTCTTCCTGTATACTTAGCTCAAATTGATACAGCTACCTAACCAATCTGCTACAAAAAAATGCAGTGCATGTTTGAAACTTTCCAACATCTTTAACAGTAAAAAAATTATGCAGAAAATAAATTTCATATTCTCTGTTGTGACCTTTTCTTCAGATGCCACTTTCATATGCTTTGTCATCAGATGGTCCAGCTGTTTCCTGAGCTGATTTTCAACTTCTGAGCTATTTAAACACCTTTTTATAATCCATTTGAGTATCTTTTCAAATTCATTTATGTTTTCTGTAAGTTCCTGTGTACATATTATATGCCGTGATTTTGCTGCTCTCCTCATTTGAATAGCTTTCCTGCTTTTAAAAGTCAATCATTTCTATACAGTAGCATCTAAGTTTTCTGTTTAGCTAAACAGGGCTTTTACTGGGTCATTACATTTTCTTTTTCTGATCAATTTGCTTGGGCTTCCAATACAGTATTTTCAAACAGCCACAAGGCAGCTTGCAGGCCTTTTGGAATATTAATTTTGGGGTATTTTTGCTAATTAGCCTCATTTGTATGTAATTCATTTTCCTGAAACGGAATCTCTGTTCTCAGGATTTGTTTGGCTTGTTCTTTCCTACTGAAATATTAAGTCTAATTTTATACTGATTTCAGTTACAGAGTGCTCTTCAACTAATACCATTTGAATTAGGCCCTGTACGTTACTCAGGACCAAAGCCCAAATGGCAGCTTTTCATAAGAGTTCTAAGATTAGTTATTCTAGGAAGTGGACATTTACTGCATACAACAGTCTTATCTCTCTCCTGAGACAGCAATGACACAGTCTATATATGTATAGTGAAAATCTCATCCCATTCCAACCTGTCTTAAATTTTCAGTATTACCTGAACACTATCATCCTCCAGATTAAAAAGACCAAAGTATGATCTTAGTATTACTTATTTTGTAATTATTATTATTATTATTATTATTATTATAAAAGTATCAGATTTCCACATAGGATTCCATATTCTTTCTCTTTTTCCACAGTATATTTATGCTGTTAAACTTTGCACTTTTCTTCACATGGTTTGCCCTCACTTGTACATTTTATTCTGTCACCCTTCAAACCTTGTAGCCTGGCAACAGAGTATCCTGTTAATTATTCTTTCACCAGGCCTCTGAGATGTCAATTATTTCAGAGTTGCTGTTTGTAACCAAAAAAAATATTTTAAAGGCTTCTAGAATTGTTGTAGAAAGCAGCTTTTGTTAGTTTTGCCCTTGGCTTAGCTTTCCCGAACTAGTCAGATGACATTTTAGGGAAACTGACTTGCCTTCTCTATTTCTGTTTATTTCCCTTCTGGCCTTTTCAGAGGTATGATGCATATCATTCAGGTTATACTGCCAAGTTGAATCAATCCAAACTATGTGCTTGCCAACATTTTTCCAATTCCTGGTTTAAATAATCTTGTATGACCCTCTTATTTTTCATAGGTAGCAGTCTGTCTCCACCTTGAACAAAATAAAATTTGTCCTTCCTTTATGGGTTCTTTCTGTCTCAAGAATTGTCTCAGTTCCTAATGTTCTGAAATACCTAATGTACTGTCATTGCTATGCTGTGGTCTTGAACCATTGCTACCCATGAACCACAACTCTATATCCTTGCCTGCCTGCCTCATGCCCTGGACTGGAAGCATTTTGAAGGCCATCACAAAAATCCTAATTTCAGTCTTCTGTTAGGCAGTCCAAACACCACCCAGAACATCACCCATGTACTTCCCCAAGTCACTGGTACTAACCCAAGTCTCCTGGATTCTCTCATGCACCCTCAAATCGACATCAACTCTGAAGCATCTCAATAAGTAAACATCAGCTCTGTACCTCTCCCTCTCTTTCAGCTGCAATTTTTCAGTGGCTTTCAAAAGAATAGATCCAGTTTCCCCAAACTAAGAGCTTCTTGCATAGCATGCAGATTTATAGAGCCAGACCCACAGGTCGTTAATTTGTCTCCCACAATAGTCTGTCATTATTAAGCTATCAACAAAGAAGATATACACAGGAATGTGTGGGGTGGAGAAGGGTATATCAGGAATCCCTTCATAAATATAAAATGAGCACCAGTATCCATAATAGTGATGTGCTAGAGAGTAATTTCAATTACCATTGTATCATAGAATAACTGAACCTTTAGATAAATTGGGAAATTTGTTATAGACAAATACAAGCAAGAAAACTATGTAATCAAGTGAGAAACCAATTTTACAAAGGTAGAATTGCAATACGTCAACATCATTAGATACAGGTATTTATACTAAAAATTATTTGGTTCCAAGCAGATGGAGTTTATACAAAATACAAAATATCAGTTCTCAATTCTCTGAATTGTTGTTGTGTTCAAAGGTACAATAAGTGGATGGCTATGGGTGGTGATACCTGTTTTATCCATGTGCCAAAGGTGATCTGCGCATGTCTTTTTTGGTAGGTGATTTACTAACGGAATGAACCTACAGAATTAATTAAAGCATTTCATTTACAGTACTTAGGTACAATGCCTAATACACTTTATCTACAGCACAACACACAGATGATAGCTTATTTGATAAAAGAACTTCAGTTGCTAATATAAAGATATGAATAGAATTAGATACAGTACAGAAAAAATTATTTTCACCTACTCTGACTTGAATTAGATCCAAAATTAAAAACTAAAAGTCCATTCCATTTTTAATTCATAGAAACTTTCAAATATCTATAATTAGAAACATTTTTTTATCATTCTAATAATCGATATTTAGCCTTTAACCATTTTAAATGTGACTTAAGTATTGAAAAGAAGTCAAACAAGAGAAAGTATTTTGTAGATCTGAATTCTGATAACTTTGAAAAGTATTTCCAACCCCTTTGAGATACAACTTATCAAAACAGAGATTCAAGCACTAATGGAATTTAGAACTTTTCATGCATATATACAGACAGGAGACAGGCTGTTTGATTTAATATTTATATTGCTGGAATGCCAAATTTAGTTATTTCATTTGTTTAAAATTTTTGTATTCTTTTATCTCATGTAAAGAAGGCACATTTTTTGTATGTTGAATGCTAAAATGAAACCAATAAAGGCCAAATTCTCTTACCAACTCAGTATTCAGAATCTGGAAGAATTATTCTCAGGTGAGCAGTATTTCAAAAACAGAAACTGCCAAATTTCTTAGTCAGGGTTTGGCTGTAGATACATTATAATTTTTTGTTGAATCAATTACAGCACACTGCACCCATCAGAATGTTATGATGACAGATGTTTGCATAACAAAAAATAATCCTTACTTCATTTTATTTTACAGGAGAAAGCAGTAAGACTAAAAGGTGATCTCAATTACCATGCAGACCTGTGGTGAAAATGATTTCACCAGCCCAAAGCACAGGGATATAAAGGTGAAACAACCCCTCAAGGAGGGACATTGTTGGTCGTGGGTACAGGGGAGAAATGAGAGGAGCAAGTCCAAAAGAAGCTGGTTTAGGAGACAGAAGGCTTAGAAAAGAAGCAGAAAGAGTTGATAACAACTAGAGAAGTGTGGTGATGAGGAAGGCACAGTGAGAATCCCAGTCTACTACCAGCTCCTAGAGGGCTCTGCTTTCATGGATACACACAATAAACAGAAGCCTGAAAGACTTTTCACCATCCTGACATCCATTTCTCTCTCTTTTCACTGTTAATTAATTAGGTGATCTAAAACCTTTCTGATACAGTAAACTTCAAGTACTTAAACCACCTAGTGCAAAAGTAGCCATCTGTGATAAAGGCTACACAGTTCACTTTACCTGTGCAATGCTAGAACTTCTTGCTAAAGGGCTCTTCAGCATTGGTCACAAAATAAAGTTTGATTAATATGTTTGTTTTAGTATGTTGAAATTCATGCTCTCTCCACACAGAATAACAAAATCAAAGCTTCACAACAGTTTTTTTCTTTTCTAAAGACAGGTGATAAAGTCAATACTAAAAGATCTTAATGGGATTTTCCAAATATCAGAGGAAACAGGTGAGAGAGAAGATGATATACCAAAAAGCATGTTTTTCTTCTGTGAATAGTATCATGGTAGTTCACTTCCTCTTAAATGGCCTCCAAAGAATTTGTTGCATTCCTGGAAGTGGTCTGCGATTTTCCATCACAAGGAGCTCATCCAGCTTAAGTATTCCCCATGACCACCTGGAAGTGTCTATTTACTTGATAGTATAGTGTGATTTACATTATCAAATGCTTTCTAAAAAAGTCCAGAGCTGTTGTGCTGCATTTCTTAAATTCAGTAGAAGTTTTGTTAGTCAGGTTGGTCTGCGTTGCCTTAAGAAGCCGGCACAAGTCTTAAGGAAAACTGCTCTGTAAGCAAGTAGCACTTGTTCAAGTTGTGTGCTCAAATTCTGCTCAAAATAAGATAGGAAGGAGTGATGTAAGTATTCAGTTACAGCTTCATTTCAAATTAATTTAATGTTCACACTGTCATTACCAAAAGTATATTGAGAAAGAAGCAACTGTTTGTTACTTGAAGAAAAATTCAGCCATTGTAGGAATTCTCTTTTCATACTATTTAGGCTGTGGGTTATTTCTTGCTCTTTAACTTCTGTGTTGTTTGGGGTTTTTTTTCCCCTTAGCTTTTTGCATTAATTTTGATATGGAGTAAGAGTCCCTGCATTCAGGGTGGGAGGACAGGGTTGCAGAATCTTTATTCTGCACGGAGTTTACATCTGAAGCTGCAAGCGACATTCACAACAGATTAATGAGAAATGATTAAACAGAAAACTTTTATGCATATTTATACTCTTCTGGGTAGCTGGAAAGTTTGATTCTGAGAATCCCTGTGCCCTATACCACACCGATGCATGTACAAGATGATCAGTCTACCTGACTACAGGCATCCTTTTCTAGAAGAAAAAGCCAATACTAAACTTTCTTTGTAAGAAAGCTAGAAAAACAGTTAAGTCGCTCAGGTGTGCAGAACTCAGCTTTGTGATACAGTTTGTTCATTTATTTATAAAACATTACCTATTCATAAATGTATCTTTTACTGTGCCTCTGCAAGAATAAGTTTTGTTTATAATAAAATGGACCAAAAACTCCCAATAAAAGAATAATCACTTTTCAGGGATGTATATCATAATCAATAGTTTAATGGTTTTGATTTTCATCCCAACTTATGCATCTCACTCTCCATCAAACTCTGCACACCTTGTGGAGCTAAAGTCTTGGGCACCCTGTTCTCCCTCTCCTTTCACAATTGTAGACAATAGTAGACAAGCATGAAATATCTAAAATGTAGGAATCCAGTCTAAACCATTCATCTCATGTCCTCAGACAGACCAGAGGAACTGCCTTCTGAAAGAGTATACGTATTTCTTTTAACTAAATAAGTAACTAAGGCAACTAACTAGGCTCAGTCTAGATATGCACAGTTTATACAGATAAATTTGAGAGAGGTCATGTCCAGAGACTTGTCATATAATTTTAAATTTAGTTTTCTTTAGCTGAATAACTATCATTCCACAGTAGAAAAAAACAAAAAATGTAGCTGGGTGTTGTGAGGAACTGATCCAGATTGTTTCAACTTGGCTGTCTCAAAACACTTCAACAGTTCTCAGTTCCAGCACTCCATGAGAGTCACTTCTGTCAGTATCCCAATCCTTTTCCTTTTGGTTTATTGTGAAGAAAACATTTCTTACCATTGCATTTGACCTAATCAATTCTTCAAAAAAATTCTGATTTAGGTATAAGAATTTCAAGGCCCAGTAAATAATTTGAAGACTGTGAAAATTTGTAAAAGAGAAGACTAAAGAGAAAAAAAATTACAAAGTTGTAAGAATTTTGGTAATTTTAATGTGAATAGCAAGAAGAAAGTATTAAATATACTATAAGTATATGATAGTAGAAGAAAGTTTTAAGCAAAGTTACACGTCCTTCCATCAGCATGGAATATGTGGACTTAAATTGCCATGGACATGTAAGAGACTAGATATGAAGTTTAATATTTGCAGGGTCACAATTCTTCAGCAAATCAGTTCCCATCTCATAGAACAATCCTGGAGAAGCCAAGTCTTAAAATTTGCTTCAAAAATTTAAAATAGAAAATCAGAGAAAAACTTTGCTTCTTCACCTCCCTCAATATGAAAGGATTTTCTGCCTTGCTGTTTATTTGTCAACACCTGGTATCACAGAATAAGTGAATAAGAGGGGTATGGTGCCCTCAGATTGCCTATCAATTAATCTGAGGAAGTCATCTTCCTCTTTACTTTTTTCCATCAACTTCTAATTTCATTGACTTTCTCAATGGTTCCCAGAGAATGTGATCATTATGAGAGTTTCCTTCCACTGAGAAGCTGATTGAGTTACACCTGAGCAGCAGTAACCATTAAAATTATGTGTATGGTAGAATTTTCAAAATGTCCTTTACATCCAAATAAAAAGATTTCCCCAGAAATACAAAGCAGCTAAACACAAAATCAAATTAAACAATGTAGAGCACACTCATGCATAGCAATTTCTGACCTATCACAGACCTTGCTTGCCTTATTACACCAGAGAAATCTTAAACGTACAGTTCTTTACACTAAGGTCACAGAAATTGTCATCAGAAAGTGTCAGGAGTTTTAAAATAACTTAAATTTTGAATGGCAATTAAATGACCACAAGGCCAAACAACTGGGAAACCAAACATGTCCTGTTGTGCAGCTGCCCTTCTATAGTATAGCAGCATCACAGATATTACAGAAACATGGAGCACGTTTCTCTGATTAGCTTAAATAGAAATTGTCACATTTCAAATTCTCAGACATGATTAAGTTAATGGTCTTGCTGTGAATTATATCTTTTTTAACAGCAAAAGAAAGACCATCAAAACTATAGACTAATGGTTACTGCAGCTCTGTCGGGAGGACAAATCTCATTTGTTTTATGTTGGCAGAATATTTTGAAAATTTGAAAAAGGCATCTGTAAGGCCTTCATGCCCACTTTGTTGGCAAAGAAAATGGAATCCAATGTAGCACCCAAGTCAGGCTCAGAATGCAGTTTAAGTTTCACTGATAAGCTTGTAACAAACAGCAAGCTATATCCCTAAGGATGTTTATTTCCTTTTTTTTTTTTTCCCCTTCCCTCACAGCTTTATGACTCATCATCTTGCTTGATCCATTCCCTTTCTGAAAAGGTTTGCAACTGCAGAGCAGTGACTACAACTGACCTTGGTTTACCTTGTCTCTGCATCACTGTGTTCTTGTTGCTATCATTACTTATATTTAATTTCATAGTGCAATGCAGAACTGCATTATATATTTATCTATATTCACAAAAATAAAAGAATGGCATCAATGTATTAGAGATTATTTAAAATAAAAAAGAGAATTGCACAACTTTTATCAGCCAGACCATTCACATAACAGATCACATGGCAAATGATTTAACAGTTGCTCTATTCAGAGCTTTGATGTCTCTAGTTGAACATCACATACTGTCAGGCAATAAACATCTAACCCAAATGTTATACATTTCTCTTTGAAGTACTTCACTGTTGTTTTTTTTTAACTTTACCAAGCCTTTACCATTGATAGTTTAAATAAATCATTTACACAGAAATACCTTGTTTGTCCATTCTCTCTTTGAAGGGTATTAGCACATCTTTTTGTAAAAGACATGCCCATTGTTTGTTTACAAATACAGTTCTTTTTTCACTTTTCCAACCTTCATTATTTAACACTGTGAACCAAATCAAGAGGACAAAAAAGTTCTGTTATTACATGGAAACATGCACCTCCCTGAAGCACTTCTCAATTCTTAAGGAAACTTTATGCTTAATAAGATATTAAGATTTACCACACAACAATATAAAAGCAAAATGTTACAGGCTTGATAATAATTAATACAAAGGTCTATTGTGTATGTAGGTAGACTCCAAAGAATGCATCCATTAGTAATGGTAGTGCTGTAACCATCATCTACTGCCTGCAAGATTCAGCTGTGAAAGTATGCCTTTGATGAAGACTTAATTTATAACCAGGTGTGTAAAAGGACTTCTGACCTGAACTCAGAGATCTTCAAATCAGTATTAGCTGAGCCAGCTAAAGGCATGAGTTATGGTCCAGCCTTCAGTTTAACATTCCCCTTACAGTGGGGCTACCACCTAGTTAATTTCTAGTTTGATAATCCTTTGGGATTATCTGTATGTGATCATCTGTATATCCCTTGTTGGTGCTGTGGATGCCACAAATTACCAAATACTCTATTTTAAGGAGAAGCTAAGGAGTTAGATATCACTAGGTTTCTGTTGTGCTCAGAGCACTGACATGAATGCTGAAGTCAAACAGATTTGAATGTGACAAGTGGTAAAGATGACTTCAGCCTACTTAGGGTACCTCCCTTTGTGACTAAAGGATTTTCCATTGCTTATTCACAGTCAGGAGTCAGATTAAGAGCTGTAACACAAGCTTGATATTTCATCCTTTTTTTTTTTTTTTTAATCAATTACATTGTCACTAAGAATGTGTAAAATACTCATGATATTATTATATACTCTTTTGGAACAAAAATTCTCCTAAGTACCTTGGGATGGCCCAAGAAGAAAATAAGCACGACAGTTAAAGAATCCTATGAATCATAGCACATGATGGCAAGTCAACCATCATACAAATGTTTTTAAAGTATTCCTGGAAGAATGAAAAAAATTCCAATCTACTCTTCAAAAAAATCTAATCCTGTTCAAGTTTTTCAGGAGAGAAGGAAAAACAAAACAAAACAAAACAAAACAAAAAAGGAATAAAAAATAAGTATCCAATGTTCACCTGGGAATTTTACTTCCCAAGAAGTAGATGTGATTAATAACATTACTTACTTTTGGGTTTAAGTACATATATTGTTTTTAATCTGTTCAGGCAGCTTGCCAACCTGTTATTCATGCCCATTTATACTGGCTAGGATTATAGTACTATTTTAGATTTAGAATCTGTATGCAGGATTCTGTGAAAACCACACCTGCTGGTCTTCACTTTTTACAATTTTGTCCAGATAACCCATAACTTTCTGGACAAATATATCTCAACAAAGCTGTGTTGTTATATGGATGTCTGATCAATCATATCTTCCTTCACTACAACCAGATGTAAGAATGAAGGAAGGAAGAAAAAGAATTTGCCATTAATTCTCTCTCTTTTTCTTTGGAAGATGAAATTTTTCATCTTCCATCAGCTATAAGACTCCCTATTTCATGATGTAGTTTCAGATACTCTTACTGCATCCAAACAGAGGGGGAAATAAGAAATTTCCAGTATTAGGGGTGTTTGAAAGCATGTATGAGATCTGTTGTATTTATTTACTGCTTAATTCCAATTGCCAATGGAATAGTCTTCTTTTTTTTTTTTTTTAATACAACATTTAAATTAATAAGGAGAAAATCTGAATATATTGGTGAAGCGAAAAATGTTCTAGGAACACAAATGAAATTTCTTCACCCCGTTTGTCAGAATATTTCCAGTTACTCCTGATTAATTTCAGAGGAAAACTGCTAAAAGTTCATAACATAAGATCATAACTTTTATAAAGACAGATATTTAAAAAGGTCTAGATAGCACTTTGCTAAGTTTCTGCTGAAAAAGCTTTCAAGATTGTAATGTGATCACATTCAAACGACAAAGTAGCACTGCTCTCTGCTGGCTGTTATAAAATTAAATTGCTGTTTGGAAGTTGAATGAAAGCTCCTTTATGTATTTGCTTGATTCATCTTTAAATTATGCTTTGAATTAGGAGACATAGACAAATGCTTATTCAGCTATAGAGCTAAAATATATCTATCTCTCTGATAAATGAACATTTCTCAGATAAGGCAATCTCAGCAAAGCATCACATTTGTAGAATTTTACATGTGAAAATCTCTCAGCCTCTGACATAACCTGGATCTGTGTTCTCATCTCTAATAAGTTTTCTGATTCTTGCTCCAACTTGGCTTTCACATTATTTTAAATCTCTGCTCATAAAAAGCTTATTTCAATAAGGGAAACAGAGATGGCATGAGTCCAGATGAACACTGCATGAACACACAGTTCTTCCAGAAGAATCACAGAATCAGCAGCTTCTCCAAACAAAGAATTTTCCTGAGACCTCTGTTAGTGCACCTTAGGAAAGGAAAAGCAAGAGTCTTTATTCCCCTCTCTATGAGTAATGTACACTGAGTTCCAACTTTTCCAATTACATCTCTTCCTGACAAATGATGAGATTTCTTCCATGTTTGTGCAGTAATAGATGATGGCTCTTGTCAGTCCTCTGCATCCTCTTTCCATGCCTCATCCAGAATGCATTGAGAAGGCCCTGAGGACAATAAGCAATTCATCAGTATCAGATCTGGGCATTAGAGTGTCATGATTTAGGCTCCTGAGACCTGTAATTTTAAGAAGGAACGGCTTTGAGAGGTGAACTTTTCTTGTTTTTCAGTCTTGTGTTTAGGCTCTACAACCACAAAGACCAGTAATGCAATTGTACATTGGTTTGTGTCTCTGTCATTGACTTTTTTCTTTTTGGAAATGTATCAGAACAATATGAGCAATCTTATGAATCATCAGAGCTGGTCAAGCTTGCATAATTTCCCAATCTAAGTTTAGAGGATATTGAAACCTGTCAAGGATTGTGTCATGGGAAAAGAGCAGGAAAACTGTACCCTTGTAAGAGACAATGAGAGCAATATAAACCTCATTTGTTACTAGCTCTAAGTACAGTCTGTTAGTGGATTCCACTTTTATTGTGAGGGGCACCGATATTGCGTTAACTTGCCAGGTCCAAATTTTGCAAAGAAACCCTAGATTCCCTTTGAGGGGGAAAATGCAATGCTGTTATACTAATGCAGCACTATTTGCATCAGAACTAAACCAAAAATCTTTACTTATCCTCTCTAAGAAATGAAAAATGTTTTAACCTCTGACAAAAGAGAAGAATATTCCGAAACTAACAGCCTTTCCTCCTAAAGCAATTTTATGTCTAAAGCAAAAGACATAACCAAGTCTGAAGTCTAAACCAAACAGAGAAGTATTGATTGGTATGCACTAAATTATGTACAGAGGGTGAGATTTTCAATGGCACAAAGGACAGTCAGATGCCTAATTCCATTTGTGCCTTTATAAATAATTATAACCAGCAATGAAAGTAAAGTTGTGATAACTGACAAACATAATGCCAAGTCTTTCTGTCCTTTTAAGCATGTAAAAATTGTCGTCTTCCATACAGGAGAAGAATTTCTGAGAACGTAAAGCAAACAGGGAAGCAAAGAACCCAACAATCCCTCTTCCTCAGGGTCCTTAGGAAAGACCAGCAGCGACCTTTTAAAAACCCTTTCTGAAATCTTGCTTTTCGCAAAACTGAAAACAGATCTGCTGACAATGACTGAAACTGGCTTATTGTGACTCAAGTTGCTCCTTACATGAAACCTTGTAGTTCACTGACCTTGCCAGTCTATCACTCAGGAACTTTTGTTTGATATTGCCTTCTGGTCCTCTGCTAAATTTTGGTAGTAAGTTCTTTAGGATAGAAACCAGTCTTACGTGTACATAATCTCTAGAACGGCTTATTCCATTCTTAGATTTAGGTTGCTATGTGGCGTTAAGACTGTTTAAAGAATTTAAAGCTTTTAACTAGTCTCTAATAAACTAGGAAATTGTTTGGATCTGTATCCAATGGATTGGATTATATCCAACACAGATTTCTTTCCTTTCTTTTGGTTTTTAATTAATATGCAATATTGAGCAAAGCCCAATTAAAGGAACGTTTTCATATATCCAAGAGGAAAAAAAGCTTTGGCATGCCAAATTTTTATTTAATTTCTCAGGAAAATAGCTTATTTTCTTCAGTGAATTTGGAACAATGGAGGTCTGAATTCTTCATATGTTTTAAATAAAATGTAGGAAAAGCTGAAAATAAGCAGGTCTAATTTTTATTAAAGTTTCACACATTTTCTTCCTCTTCATTTTCTCACCACCTGTTTTTCCTTTTTCTTTTCCCTCCAGATCAATTCAACTCTTAACATGCCTCAGAGGAAAAAGTCTTGCACAAAAAATATGCTTCACCTTAGGAGATCAAAGCTGTTTTACAGTTGGTTTTTTTAAGTCCTTTTTAATCTTAGTGGCATCAAGCTCGTTAGAAACAACAAACAAAAAAAAGAAAAAAGAGAAATTTAAGCTAGTATCAGTAAATTAAAAAAGAGCTTTGATATCTAGTAGAAATAGGCAATAGAAAAAATATCTGTGCTGCAAAGTGTGACCTGGAGAACTCGTTATGTAAGAAGGATGGAAAGCAAATTTTTAGTATCTCATCGGTACAAAACAGTTACGGGGCAGATTCTATCTGTTAGAGGAGAAAGAATGGAGAAACCTGTAGTGTCAAGAACAAAGCAACTGGGCAGGGGTATAACCCTAAAAAAGGCATTTTAATGAAATATTTATGGAAATGGAAAAAATATTACAGATTTTTCCAATTTCTACAATTGTTAAAAAAACCTCAGCATATTAAAAATAGTATGCCATTAACTGTTGCAAAACAGCATATCATAAACATCATGCAGGTGTCAAAAACAATGTGTGAAATGTATAAACAAATGCATAATCATCTTACTTCCCTTTCCAGCTAAATTTGATTTACTTAAAAGTTTCAGCATTTAAAAGTTAATCCACTGATTCAATCTTCCCTTCATGAGAAGAATGAGTTAATTTCCTTTTCCATTTCCGTTGAACTGTTGTCATGAGAACAAATCTGTCCAGTACCATTTTCAGTTTGTCTCATTCTCTCTCAAAAGGTTGAGACTTCTGAATTTTAAAGCTCTGGAATATGTCTAATAGACAAGAGTTTGCCAAGCACTTCAGCCTCCTAAATAATCGCTATTTTTGCTACTTGTCCCATCTGATCTTTGTCACCGGCTGTGGCTAGGCAACTGACATTCAGCTCTACAGCTCTATTTCATTGGAAAAGACAGTGAGGATTGTCAGCTCATTCCTGTCTGGTCAAGGCTGCAGATGGAATGGATATTTTTGCCTGAGACTCATCCCAGCCAAGCCAAGGCCCTGTTACCATTCAGAAGAGCAGTGATATTAGCTGCCTTGATGGATGGATAAATGCAACACTGAGTACTCAGACTTCACATTTTTGCTCCTTTGTTCGTTATGAAGACGATTTCTTGTAAAACTGTTGAGTGGAATATTGTTTCTGAATCAATTGAAAACTTCAAGGGGCCAATTTTCACTCGGTTGTTGTTTTTCACAACACAATTTCTTGATTTATGATTCATCTCAGTATCCTGTGATAAGGTGTATTTCCGTTGAGTAAAAAAAAAAAAAAATTTACTTTTTCAGCTGCAATTATTGCTATGTGAAGCATATTTTCCTCCTTCTAACATGAATTTTTAAAACTTGCTCCTGGAACCTGTAGACCTTTGCCATCTATTTCACAAGGTCTAAAACATGGCTGTTCTTTTGCATATCAAGGAGAATGTTTTACTCTACTGCCAACAGTTTCATTTCCAGTTCATTTCTGGATGCCTTTAAAGATGTTGCTTTTAGCCTGTAGTGTACTAAACATTTTAGAACTTTAATACTGTTTCATTTACATGCAACTTCCAGCAGCTAAAATTATCTGAACCCGTTGATGCAAAGTGAAGACATTTCATTTCACACTCCTGCTCTCCTTGCTCAAATACACCATGTACACAGGAAAGTCTGAACAGGAGACAGCAGCCAGCTAAGCTTTCTCCATGACAGGAATCCTTAATTTTTCTACTCTGATCATAAGAGTGCAGGCATGTTGAACATCAGAGCAAATTTTAAAATCTGACATTTTTCTGTGTTCAGATAAGGGTGACAAAGAAGAATGGATGAGAAAGTGGAGTTAAACTGTTGCTACAGTACCACCACCAAAATGGTCTTGTATTACTCACAGAGGAAGAGGAGTTGATTAGATATGAACATAATATGAGTCCAGGTGCTGAAATCCTAAATACAGTTATTACAATTAACTGAAATCATTCTGAGAAAGACCAATTTTTGTTTGTGTTATGGAAACATGTCTTGACAGAATTTGAAAATCTGAGCTGACACTTCTGGTTATATAACATGATCTAATACACAGTGTGAAACACGGAAATTTGTTTATTTGGACTACATCCTTCATTTTCAATCATTTAGTATTTTAAATAAATGTTAATGCTAGAGTAGCTCGAGTCTGTGTTTTTCTGGGCTTAGAACTGCTGAATTTTGAATTGCTGAATTTGCATTTAATGTATTTTGTGGCTACAAACCCTACAGCAATCACCATTGAAAAGCCACTGCAAAATAGCAATTCTGATACCAAATCTCCAACAGCAAAAAATTAACTGTGAATAAAAGTACTTAAACAGTAATTTTGCTTGGGTAATGACTGCCTAAAGTTAGAGCATAATGTTAAAAAAAAGATTTTCACTGAATTTTTGTTCCCCATAAAGGACTAATAATTAGAAAACAACTCACAAATTGTCATTCATAGGGAATTGTCCACCAGCAAAACAAAAAGAGAAATTTCTGAAATCTTCTCTTTCTACATATTTATTTAGCCTACCTTTGGTTTAAAGGAAGAAAATACTTACTGAAAACAAACATCAAAATAACACCACTTTTTAGATGGTTTTGGGGTAACGACATATGCAAAGAAAGTAATTTGTCACTACAAATTTGATCTGATTCAGCCAAGCTTTGGAAGCTTGCA
This sequence comes from Sturnus vulgaris, assembly GCF_052056855.1. Classification (NCBI taxonomy): domain Eukaryota; kingdom Metazoa; phylum Chordata; class Aves; order Passeriformes; family Sturnidae; genus Sturnus; species Sturnus vulgaris. The sequence continues at coordinate 115,911,278 of NC_142243.1, read as the reverse complement.
TCTTAGATAGATATTAGCCTTGAAATGAATGTGCAAGTTATTTTTGTATAGTAAATGTCCTTCTGTTGTTGTGGAAACCAGATGTTTAATAATTAAATTTGCACTGTAAATAGTTGTGTGCTGTCATGTGAAAGAGTACTTTTCACAAGTTGCTGTACAGCCAAATAGTTGAGCTTCTTGTCTATTGAAAAATTTGAAGTAAATCAGGTGAAATAGCTGCCTCTGAAATTGACTTCAAAGAGCAGCCACTTTGCTAGAGCATTTTAAATAACACTGGAAAATCTTTGCTGAGTTTTGTGGCTATTTGGCAGGTCAGAAGCTAACATTACATTCCTTTTTTCAATTCTATTTGTCTATTATCTTCTACTAGTAGATAAATGAACATGAACCATGAAAAAGGAAATATGAACAGTTTCTGTAGCTAAGACAGTCATCCAGTTCAGTCAAAGTAATCGGGCCTGTCTGATCAAGAACTCAAAAAATACTTTAAACTTTTTATTATATTTAGTAATACAGGTTAAGTGAAGCAAAAACTGTGTATTCAGCCTAGTGATTTTTTCTTACTGCATCTGATGAGTGATCTTTCATATATTTGAGGACCTGTGATTTCAGAGGGCTCAGAAGTCAGTAGCTGAGTAGAGACAGCTGAGAGAGTAGCACGAGAGTGTTTTGATATGAAATATGGAAGACTGCAGAGAAATTCCATTGTGTAGAATGAGCAGCACAGGTCAGTCTCTGTGGAGGGAGGACAAGCAGTATTCTCCTCCTGGGAGACAAGGCCCAGGCAGGAAGAAGAACATGTAGAGTATATCTGACCAGACATTTTCATCTAAAAATCCACAACTAATATATTGGTATAAGGACTTGAAATTTGTGCTCTTAGTATCACCAAGGAAAAAAAATTCCACACTGAGGAACAAGGAGACCATCTATAAGTAACAAGACTAATACAGATCTACAGCTCAACACAGAATCACAGAATCATAAACGGTTTGGGTTGAAATGGACCTTAGAGGTCATCTGGTTGCAAACCCCTTTCATGGGCTGGGACACCTTCCATTAGACCAGGTTGCTCAAAGTCCCATCCAACCTGGCCTTGAACATTTCCAGGGATGGGGCTTTCACAACTTTTCTAGGCAACCTGTTCCAGTGCATCACTACCCACTATAAATGTGACTTGTAAGTATGAATTACTCAAAAGTAAGATATTAACATAACCTTTGATAACATTGCTTTTGCATTGAAAACAAGCAAGAGTAAATGTGGTTTCAGCTTTTCATTGATCATTGAAATTCTAATCAATGTTTTTGTCTCTGACATTGTTCACCAAATTATTATTTTCCTGGAGTAATACTGTTGCTTAATCCATACACTCACAAATTTAATGGTCACTTGAAGGATTTACCAACCTCCTTATAATAAAAATGTTTTTCCTTTTGAGTTTTAGGCTTTAAATCACTTTTAAAGGTCCACAACACAGTAACGTCATTGTGCAATAAAAGGAAGCTATTTCAGATTTTATTGCTAGTTTAATTTGATGTGCCCGAGAGCAATTCTGCTGTTGTCACACATGAAATGAAACTTGTATAGCAAGAAAACTTACTACTTGCTGAAATGCCCAATGTCAAGTAATCTGTAAATATGAAAATAGATTTACCATACAGAGTCAACTATTTTTCCTCCAAACAGCAGAAGGGACATTGTTTGAAGTAAAACAAAAAAACCTATAAACTTTAAAAAAACCCTTTAAAACTATAAATACAGCTTTATGCTTTATATCTCTCACTTGCTCTAGCCTTTCTCTTGTAGCCCACTTATTGCCCTGCTTTTTTCTTATTCTTCCATTAGAAGTATCTATTTTTAAACATTTTAAAGGTAAATTATAAAGATTATGTAGGAACAGAGAACTAAAGAATGTATAACATAAAATGGGAACTTTTAGAAGATATAATATGGTCACTATCACTAACCAACATATACCTTGCCTCCACTCCAAAAAAATCCCTTTTTTTAGACAATTTAATTATCTTTTACAGCAGGCAATTTCAGACTGTTCTGTGTAACATTTTACAGAGGGCATGGAGCATAATGCTGACTCTTTAGCTTCATTATGAATTTCTCAAGTATTCTTCCTTGAAGTGTTATTTACTTGAAATTCCTAGAACTGCATAGAGAGTGATACTTTTTAATACATGTGTGTTTCACATTAGGCACCATGTAGGTCATCAGAAAATATGAATCAAAGTGTGTTCACTCAAACTGGAAGGATTGTTTGAATTTATCTGTGGGAATCCTACATATATTATTTCCCAAACCTTTAAACCCTACAGTTCCTTGTTTTATAGCTGCAGGTTTATTAGCAGCAGTACAGTTTTGAAGTGTTTTCTATATGAGGTCATTTTTTCCATGGTAGAAGTATATCTTTTCTAACCCCAAACAAACTTGTTCTCTCCAGCCTTGTCTCTAGGTTCAGCAAATAACTTTATTTCATTCAGAATACCCCTCTTTTCAAAATTACTTTTTTTTTTTTTTTACCATATTCGAGTTTGTTTTGTTTAGACACTGGACTGCCACAATGTACAAGACAACAGTGGTCCGAGTATAAGGCCATTTTTACTTGCCAACCCTTGAAGGCTTTCCCTATCACCAGACATGTTTAAAATAAATATAAGCCATTTCCTAAAGCAATCCTACAAACAGAGTAAAACCTGACAGTAAATAAAACAGCAAACTGAAAAATGTGCTTTTCCAGAGAATACAGTAGCAGAGGGAACCTGACTAGGGACCTCACTAAACTTGAAAAGTCATGAAAAAGTAATCTTGGCACATAAAGTAGAATTGAATTCTTCACAAAGAAAGCAAATAGGGGCGGGAAAGCAGATCAATGAATCTCATCTACTCGATAAAGTATAAAGAAAGGAAAACACTAGCTGCTATTTAATGCTACAGCCATTAAAGAACAGCAATTATAGTGGCCTCCTTCTCCCCACTCCATCGCACAAATCTTTCCTGTGGTAAGATATTTATTCCCCTCCCTACCACCATCATACACTCCATGTGGAAAAAAAGTAGGCTTCTCCTTTTCAACTGAAATTGGAAAAGAAACACATAATTAAAAAAAATTCACAGGTGCTTGTAGAATAACAGTAGATTGATAACTTTGTGATGTTGTTTTCCACATAAAGTGTTAATATTTTATGCAAGGACTGCCCACACCAAGCACATGTTTATGATGTTGGTTGCAGCTTGTGCAAGTCTAGCTGTGTATGAGAGGTGCCTAAGTGGAAAACCAGGTGGGAAGCCTGCAGGTCTCTCACAGAATGCAGCATCTTCCTATGCTGGACAATTTCTGAGAAATGCCCTAGCTGCACCTCTGGGTCTTTGGCAAAATTGGCTTCCTGAATGGCTCTGGTCTCAACGCTTGGCTGGCAGTGACAGAGAAGGAATCAAAAGCTTTTATGTGCCTTTTCCACCTCCATAAATTCTTTGTCCTAATACTTCTCTAATTCTCACCCTCTCTACTTGCAGACTGTCATGTTACCCCACAGGGTCAGGTGTCCATGCCCTGCTTGCCTGTGTCTGAAAGATGAGTGACTCCAGTGAGTGATTAGGCCTTGAGAGGCTTTCAGAAAGTTATGAAGCTGCATCCCTCATGCTTGTAACCTGTGTATGGGATCAATTAAAGCAATTGCTTATTCAACTCAGCATGGGCCTGCTTCTGGGTTCATGTCTTCCAAGCACAGACATAGACCATCTTCAAAGATAGCTCCAACAGTGGAATGACATGCAAAGGTGCAGAATTTCAAGAGTTGAGAACTGCTTCTGGTAAGAGAGAGAAAGGTTCTCCAAGGCCTTTTGCAGCATGCTGCAAACTGCAGAACATTTCACAGGATCAGTGGAAAGCATTGCTATTTAGCCATGTCTCAAAACAATCCAATGGGAAGCTTCCAGAAAAAGTAAAGAAGAAAAACCCTGCCTTCCTAATAACAAATGAACTGCTTGCATTTAATATAACTCAGTGATAACAAAATACACATTGAAAAAGTCTGAAGGCTCCAACAAGTAGGAGGTTGAGCATTGTCAGGAAGGCTTAGGTGACAATTTTGTCCCTAATTTACCATCCATGACTTCTGACTGCCTTTTTAGGGTTTCAGGGCCATGTTTTTTTGAAGTAAGAAAAGCAAAACCGTATTTTTTCCCCCAGTGATGCTTGATCATGTATGTATCTCTGCATTAAGAAGAAGCACTAACTCCAAATTCTACCTTCCTCCCAACATACAGGATCTCAATAATAAGAGCTCCAGAGCTCAGACACTCTCTCACGCCTGCAGACTCATCCTATCTTTCTGTCCCCCTTGTTGCAAATCCTACCTCATCCCTGGTAACTAGGAATGCATGGTTCAAACAACAGAAAATAAGAACTTACATGGAAGAAAGTCTGCTTGAAGATTCTGGTGGTTATGCTCTTCTGGGCCAGCCAGGAGATTGGAACGAGGCACCTCTATATCAGTCAGAATTCTGCCACTCTAAAATTTGTGTTTAGACAATAAACCTTTCAAATAAAGTATTATCTCTTTATTATTGATCTCCATTTATGGCATTGGGGTTTACTGCCACCCATATAAAATAACAGTTTATTTGTTGCACTAAGTAGCAGTGAAATATTAGGCTTTTAATTCCAGCAGATGTTATTATATGCACTCTGAGCTAATAAATTAAAGCAGGATATGAGCAGTTGACAATGCTACACTTTTCATTCATCTTTTACCTATAAAAGGCTAAAATGTTTAAAGCCTGGCATTTATCACAGTAGAATCAGAGTGTTTCATGACATGAATGGATTTTCCTTAATATGCACAGGAAAAATTAATAATCTGAACAATGAAAATAGGAAAAAATATGGAAAAGGATTAGCAGCCAATTTATTTTCAAGTCCATTTTAGCCAATTCCATCTGTTTTGCTCAATTCTTTTGCCAAAAATCAGTCAACAATCTGAAAAAATCAGTCAGAATCCAAATTTCAGTACTACTACTACTGAGTAAAAAATATGCACGATCAGAACAGCAGGCCATTATAACTCCAAGTTATGTGAGTTTTCAAGTGTATTCTACAGTGAGTTGAATGTTGTCATACACTGACAACAAACTGTAAAGCAATATTTCAAAACACTAATAAGGAGCCTTCTGTTTAGCCAGTGTATTTACTTATAAAATAAGCTGGATAATTTGAGTACCACATCTTAGAAAACACTAAATTCAGAAAATACACAATTTCAAATTATCTAAGATAAAGCATGATGACCTAGATTATTTGTTAGCTCAGTTGTAACAGTTTGAAAAAGAATGCAATATTACTTTAAAAGTAAAGATAGCAGGAGACTAATGGTACTGTTCAATGCATGTCTCTGTCACCCCTGTTGCTCAATATAGCAAGCAGCTGGAGAGAGAAGAGAGGCAACATCAAGTAGTTTGCTTGAATCTTTCCACATAAAAGTGCTCATTTAATGATGAAAAATGTGTTCATGCATTTGTACAAACAGCATCTGTAAATACACTTCTCGATGGCTAGCCATGTTCCCTCAGATTACTTAGCTTTAATAGTTTACTGCTCCTTATGGTTATGTTTTTCTTTCCGTCTTAAACATGAAAATAAATGTAAAATATAACCTAGGAGACTGCCACCTGAAAATATTTCTAAAAATCTGCTATTTAGACTGTTTTTTAAAAATTATTTTATAAACAGATGTGATATTTAATGAAAGATTCAGAGAGACTTTTTTACAGACAACAAACTGAAAATTAATTCACCATGTTTAATGCACTCCTAGTTTTATAACCTCATCCATTATTTTATTATTGTTGTGTTAGGTAGTGACTTTTTATGATTATGCCACTTAGAAAATAGAGATTTTCATTTATAATTGCAGAAGAGCATCAGAACAGCATGGTTTAGAATTGCAATTATTTTTGACCTTTTGGAAGGCGAATTGAATTCTTGTATTTTATACAATAAGAGTGATAATATCACACAAAATAAACATATTTTTGAAAGTTTTATTCTTTTATATATAGAGAACTAAATTAAGGCTTGGATTTCCTAAACAAGTCAAGTTCATGAGGCTAGCCTGTAACATTTTGATAAAATTGCATATGCTTCATATTCTGATGAGACCATTCACATTGTGGAAAAGCATAACAGACTCAGAGGAAACATATTCTTATCAATAAATATTACATTTTCTAAAGTGAACATTTTACCAGTCATAAAATAACCTCTACTTGTTCCTTTTGTTTGTTTGTTTGTTTTCACTTGTTTGGAAGTAATCCTCAAATTACCACTGCTTTTATGAGTTTGCAAAACACTTGTACAATAATGATATAAATTTTTCAAGTGAGCGTTCATGTAGAACAATAAAAATACCCAAACAACATGCAAATATTTCTTTATTAGAAGGTGCTAAATCTCGCAAAAATATAAGATAATTTATGTGCAAGTCAAGAGATATTAGCTGTCAAACAAAAGGAGAAAAGAACCAGAACAGAGACTCAACTGTCCCAGTGTCGTAACTGTGGCATTGGTCAAGGATGGATACAGAGGGAAAAACACAAGAACAGTTTGTGCAATTCACAACTCAGAGACTTCTTTGGCCCTAATATTGCCACTTTTTCATCTCTCATTTCTGAAGTAGGTTTCTCTCTTTAGACAGAAAAACATAAATGAGATCTAGGAGTAGTTTGTGCCAACATCTATAGCTCAATGACTTGATTTGCATTATCTGATTACTAGTCAGTTAGTGAAATCTCAGAATGAATACCACGATTTTGTGAGCACAATCATATTGATTTTATACAATAGCATTTCCCGTGAAAATCATGTAACCTAATAGGTTAATTACATATTAAAAGTTTTGAACTGTTTTTAATCAACAGCACAATTTTCCCTTCTTCCAAGTTATACTTAACTAAAACTTTGCATAAGAGAGTTGTGTACTGTATTAATGAATTTCTTGTTTAAAATTTTAAGCATTGTTTCACTATTTTCTTTCTTTTTTTCAAACACACTTTTCTTAATTCTATCATTAGGTGATTGTCACTTGTTTATTTACAGAAAAACCTACATGTCATTAAAGCTGGGCTGCATTTTCCTAGATACTTTTGAAGTTATTTTTTTTCTATACTGTAGCTTAGAGGATTCAGTAACATTTAAAAATGGCCTTCCATGGCATTAATTGTTAGAAAAAAATATAACACACAAGAGAGAACATTGTACGACCAATAGTCATATATTTTAAATATTTCTGTAAATTAGACAAATAACGACAAAAGGAACATCTGTTTTCCAAGGAGATCTTAAATAGTTCGTATTCACCTTGTTTCTAAACAAAAAGGTACTAATCTAAAACAAGTGTAATCATTAAAAATCTATTTGTTTGGAAAGAAGATTATTTAAGTTATGAGATGTTTCCTTTACTCTACAATAAGATTATTTTCTATACTTCATAGATATTTATTATATGTTCATAAGAATGCACCTACCTAAAGAATAAGCCTGGTTTTATTAAAAGGAGCCATATTTAAAAAGAAAAAGTTCAGTAGATTTCTGTTGGATTTGCCTCTTTTTAGATTTCCCAGTCCAATATCTTAGTCAAACAAATCGATAACACAAGCTGTATTCATGTCATGTTGTTTCTTCATATAATTTCTGCTGGTGTACAAAGATTTGTATCACATCAGTATTCTTTTGATCTGTCACAGACTGGAAAAAACGGAAAATGCACCATTCCTGCAGTTTATCTCTGCAGTCTTACCCAAGCAGACCTGCAACGTTTTGCATGTGCTCCTAGTTAACCACAAGCTACATCATTTACAGAAGTTTAAGCTCAATCTAAAACACCCTTTTTCTTTGCAATGTTTACTAACATGATTCATAATCACAGTTTTTTTCAACTTATGGAGAGTGGTTATACATATATATGTATATATATGCAAATATATACATCTATGTTAAGAGAATTACAAGTCACTGTGAAAGCAGTGTTTAAAAGACTGAAAACTTTGGCCTGTTTCAAACTTGGAAACAATACTAAATTGACATTCATTGGTAATGCACATTGCTAACATTTAGTTCTAATCCATTATTAATTATTTCTTTTTATAGTCAAATAAAGAGTTTTTAACAAATTTATCCTAAATTAGCTGTGAATAAACAATGTGATGGAGCTGACCGTGCTCAATGGCTTCAATGTTCAAGTTCAAGGTGGCTGGTGTTTAGAGGTCTGTGAAAAGAGATAATAGAACTGATAAAGGGGACTTCTTTCCCTTTTCTTTGCTCGTGTTTGCCATTTTATGTTCTCTGTTAAAAAGAAAAAGGGAAATTCATATATGCTTTATATAGCTAAACCTACAATCATACTTCCAAAATAATTAAATTATGTGTTCACAGTTCATACTCCATGTCCACGTCTATGTGATACAAGAATTTTTGCACTGCTGTCTATTTTTTCTCTCTGAAAAGGGATGAAATGTTGTTGAAGGACACTGTGCTCAATAAGGAAAAAAAAGAGGATTTTTGAGGAGTTTATGAAAACTGGATGAACAATTTGTTGCATAGAAGCTAAAATAACACACAGGGAAGTTTAAGTTACTTATAAAAAAGGAAAAAAAGACCACCCTAAAAAAGCACCAAACCCCTAGACTTGTAACACTACAACCAAATCCTCCCAAAAACATTTTGAAGTCAATTAATTGTAAAAGAAGCATTCTGCCTTTTCCTTTTTCTTTTTTTTCCTTTTGGTCAGAAGAATGAATTTGCTAAAAATTATTCTAAATTTTTACCTACTTTATTGATCCTTAAACTTTCAGGGACTTTATTTTGGTTGTATTAAATAAAACCAGAAACCGACAATAAAGAGTCTGAAAGAAAAATGGAAGCTAAACCAAAATCATTGTGATTATCGCGTAGGTGTGAGACTGAGATGTATTTTATCACATCATGCATAATGAATGTGCTTTGTGTTATGTGACTGAATTGTGAGTAGTACATATGATGAACATATTCATATACAGTATGAACTATATATAACTTACATGCACATAAAAATATAAAACAAGCTTCATGAAATTTCTGCCTAAAAATTATGTTGTATTCCTATTTATAATGCATCTGTTACACCAGTTTGTCGTGATTTTTTGTCATGGAAAATAAGCTATGATTTTCTTCATGGGTAAAAGGGCATGTGTTTTGAATTCAAGCATTCTTGTTACAAAAATTCCAGATTCCACTAGCTGCCTTGTCAAAAGCTGCTTAGTTTTCCACAGAAATAACAATTCAGAGCCAGCTGTAAACCACTCTCACACCCTGGCATTTTGTCCCCCAGCAGCAGGAAAGCAGGGAGTTAATGGGAGGACCAGCAGAGCAGAAAGCATATTTAACACTGCCCTTTCCTTATTTAAGTTACTTCCACTACAGCAGGAGCAAGTGGGCTTTTTAGATTGCTTCCTTTGTAAAAAAGCATTAACCTTAATTGTGAGAGTTTTCTTCGGTTTAACTTTACAGATTTCAACATCCTTACTAGAAGGCAGAATCCCAAACTTGTTTCCCAGTCAAATTTCCTATATAACTTTTTTTTTTTAAATATCAGATATTGAGCAGGCTTTTTGAAAATACTGAACAGCCAGAGACTGGATGACTTCATTAATAGGAATACAGCCTGGGGAAGGTACATAAATCTGTAGCCTTGCTGTGCATAAAATTGCTTTGGTAACTCTGCATCTGGAGAGATGGGAGGTTTGATCAGTGCAGTTTGAAGGAATGCCATCAGCTAAACAAGCTAATCCTGCACCTTAATTACCAAGTCATGCTGCTTTTCTCCACACAATCTTATAATGAACTTTAAAAATGGATATAAAAGCAGTAGTGAGTTTGCAAATACGACATTAAATGGAATGAAGTTTCCTTTCACCCTCAAGAAAACATAAGGGTGACTCTATGAATCATCCCTGTTGGCCCACACAGGCCACCTTCTGCTTCTATGGAATTTTAATGGCATAAACGTTTAATCCATATGTTTCCTTCATGATTCATCCCTGAGCAGCTCCATATGTCAGCACTGGTCAGACAAGGCTTTTGAAATGCATAAACAGAGCTGGTGACTAGCAGACAAATGCCTATCAGTTCCACAAGTAGTTATTTTCTGTTTATTCAGTTGGACAACAGAATAACTGGGGAGAGAACTGCTGAAGAGATCATTGGTGACATTAAAATGGTCAAGGTTTATCTGGATCTGTAATATGTATGCCTTCCTCTGCTCCTGTTGCAGGGCTGAGTATGAGCTAGTCCTCTTCCCTCTAGAGCTCCTTAGCTATGCTCAGCCTGCAGGAATTAGGCTTGCATGCTGCATCCAGCCCAGCTCTCCCACCTGGATGTCTCAGTAGGACTAATTCAGGCTGAGAGGGTTCATTGGGATGTATCATTTGAGTGGGTGGTTAACAGACCTTAAGGTTTACTGCAGCAGGTAGAGCTCCCTGCAAAGTAAACAAGGGCTGTGATTCTGGTATTGGTAATCTTGAGTTAAGAGAAGGATCCAGTAGCTGGACCTTCTCACCACAGTGTCTGGAATAGTAGAGTATTCCAGGCTTTAGCTCTGTGAGGGTCTTACAGAGAGCAAGGTAGGAAATGATTATGCTCTGTTTATAAGAAAAGAGAGCAGAGAGCATACGAAGCAGTTCACAGCTCCTTCTGGCTTTACTAGTCTGAAGTATCTATTTTCATAGAAACACAAATAATTTCTACCCTGCATTTTCTATAAAACCCAATTTTTAAGGCTGTACTGTGTCTAAGCGAAACAAATACTTCTGGAGCTCAGGCAAATAGTACAGGTATATACATCTAAAGTACTTTTCTAAGGAAATGAAGGCTTAAGGTTGGGATCAAATAAAGTGCCCTTTATATATAGGTATGCAGGCACAGGCATAGGGCTCAAAAAAACATGCACTAACTTAGGAGACACACAGGAACCTTTTACTGGCATGTGGGACAGTAAGCTAAATCTGGAACAAGTATCAACTACAGACAACTGACTAAAGAAAACATGGGTCTTGATTCAGGTCTTGCTGTAGCAAAAGCAAGATTTTTTTTTTGTACCTAATAGAGTGAAGGCATATACAGTGTGAAGATTCAGCTGACTCTCATGAATATTCATCAGCATTCATATATGAAAGAAATCTGACCTACAACAGGACTTTTCACACTTGTTCAAAAATTCCTTGAAGAGGAAATCTCATCTACTGGGTCTATAAGTGAGAAAAACAAACATCAAGTCACATTCTTATCCTTATTTTAAAAACCATAATATAATTCCTGTATTTTACAACAGGTAAAATTTCTGTATTTTATAACTGGTTTTCAGTCCTTACCCTAAAACATATTTATAATAGTTTTTTACTTACATTGAACTCTAATTGAACTACTGCTAAAACGTTTGGATGAAGGTTTACAGCATAGTTTGTACCAACTAAATGTATTTCTGCAGGTTAGCAAGTTTTACTTAGAGTTCTGTTTTAATAGAACAAATTCTTTTCATTCAATTTGATTGCATTAGAACAGAGAAATATTAGCTCCCTGAGCAATTTTATGGTTAAAAGGAACTGTTCACTCATCAAGCACACACATTTTTTTCTTAAAACTTTATATTGAAGGCTCCTTTCATCTACCTAGCAACATTTAAAGTGGAAGAAAATTTTTTGCACATCACTTAAGGTTAGAATAAAAATACTTTATAGTTGAATAGACTGACAAATATTTTGCTGATTGACTAATTTTATAGCTAGTGGAATATATTGTTTGAATTATTCAAGAGATAGCATGAACCTTTTTTCAATGATTGGAGAATTTATTTTAAGCCAATGTTCAATTAAGACTTAAAAATAAGCAGGGAAGAAGAGAGATTTCGTAAGTTCAGTCTTGCCTGTTACAAAGTTACTTTGTCATTCTTCTGCTATAAAAAGTCTTAGAAGTCTTTTGTGACTTGAAGCATAGCTTATCTTTTACAAGCAACTAGATAAATAAATGAACATTAACATTGCACTACATAGTTCTTAAGGAAAAATTATGGATGTTGATGATGAAATTTCTTTTTAGATCATGTTACGTTTCCTTTTTTTCTTTATTAAAAAAAATCACACATCATCTACAGTGAGTAAGGAAGATAATTTATCTGAGATTTGTCCATCTTAGATGTTATAACTTCCAGAACAGTCGAAATGGCTAATGCAATTGAAGATATTCAAATAGGAGAACACAATTCAGTTGCCTATTTTGGCTTCTAAATGAAAAATTGCAAAGTTTATTGGCAGATTTTGCATTGTATTACTTGCTATGGAAGAGTTCTTGTTTTATAATAATTAATAATTTCAATACCATTCATCCTATGGTATCTTCCTTGTATGGGATGCAATATCTTCATATTACAATTTCCAAGTGAGAAGAGTGTAGAGATAGAAAAATGAAAGACAAAATAAAACTATATTAACCACAGGCAGAAACTCAGACAGTCTAAGTAATCACCTCTTTATATGCTTCTCTTCAAGTGATCTAATTCCTTTAATTTCACTATTACTGATTAAATTATTTCCAAAAGAAATTGTATACTTCTGGGATATGTGAGGACAGAATGTTATTAAATTCACCCTATTTCCTTCAAAGGACAACTCAGGATGAAGCTGTGTTCAAGAGTAGGTTGATTATTTATTCATATATATCCAACTCTAGTTAAGACATGTTAGCTTCAGTGAATATGACAGAGAAAGGCAAAAAGTCAAAGCACAAAAGTGAAATTTTGATACAAAGAATGGTGATAGTAAACATTTATTCTTAAATTGTGCTTTATTTCTAAGCGTTCTACCCCTTCTAAATGCTAACTTTAAAAAAAAATGCTATTTTAATTTGAAAAAGATTGTGTGTTTTGAGCATTAACTAGTAATATACCAAAAGTTCTTTCTTGGTATGTTCTTAAGCTCTTTCTTGACACTACATTACAAAATAAAAATGTCCTAAATTACATTTGCTTATAGTGTCACAGGAAATGTTACCCAATAGCTGGTTTTACAAAAGGCTATAGAATTGTTTTATGCTTAGATTTAGATAATTTGTGCATACTTTGCATTGTCTCATTGTGATCAGGTAGACTTGTGGGATTCTGTGTTTGAGGATAAATCTAGAAGAGATTAAAGGAACCATCATGGAGTAGCATGATGTGCTTCAAGAAATGCTCAATGTCATTAAAATACATAGCAGAATGATAAGACTAGTGTTTTACATGAAATTTCAAAATCTCTGAATTTTTTTTGGCAAGCTTGACATATCAACTGCTGTCATTGTCAGTTGAGATGTTCATCATTTCAAGATAATAAAAATGCAAGTTACAGTGCTATGTAAAATGCATGGATGAAAAATTAGAAGACAAAATTTTTTGCCCATTCTGCCGAACACTGTAAAGCTGCATTTTCTCAAAATATAATAGTATAAGAGTAGCTATCAGATCCACTTCAGTGGAACTTTAACACTCCTCTTATTTAGGCAGAGTTTGAACTATTCAAGTATGAAGTTATTAAGGCTCATCAAAAAGCAAAAACCCAGTAGTCCTCCATGAAAAAGCAACATATCCAAAATTTTATCTACCATTTTATGCAAAATAGTTTGAAATTTACAGAAATCCAAAGTAAGGAAACGCCCCCCCCCCCAAAAAAAAAAAAAACCAACCAACAAACAAAACACTGATGTTACTGTGAAAAAGCTTCATATAGAAGAAAACATCTTAAGCGATAATCAGAAAGTCCACTTGTCAGTTGCCTGCCTGTAGAACACTTCTGTCAGGTTCACCAATAAAAATGCAACAAGGGAACTGCAGTCACTCTGCAAGACAGGAGAAACTAAGGAAATAGCTGGAAATAACTTATTTGATCACTAAATATCTACAAGAATATATGCTTGTCAACATATGTTGTTTCATATATAGTGTCAACTTGTCAACAAATAAAAAGTAAAAGAGATTCAGATTTCAAATAGGAAATATGATGAGCTAAGACACAGAAGTATTAAGCCTGTGTTCTTCTGTCACTTGGCGTGACAGAGCCTCAGAATGCTTTGTTGAGACACTGAGCTTCCTGCCAGGAGGTCCAGTACTTGGATTCATCATGTTCTGTTCGACAAGGGAGTCTGATCAGAGTGCAGGCAACATCTCCCACAGCGCAGGCTATTAGTATTGTCTCCTGCTCCAGTGCAGTGAACTGAAACCTTGCAATTCTCAGCTTTACTGTATCACCCATGTTCCTCCTTGGCATCTTGAGAGAGCACAGGCTTTCACTTGTCCATTTCACCACTTTGCAATCAGGAAAATAAATCTGAGTGCATAGGCTCTGCGATGTATTGGTTAATACAAAGTTACACTTTACACGAAACATAAAACCTGTTCAGCTAGAAGATTAGGGAAAAAAACTTTCTTCTTCAATTCATACCGATGGTTTAGCTCCATTAATTCTGGGATGCAAACTTTCTCTAAGCTTGTGAAATATCTTCCTTTATCATGAACAAAGAGAACATTGCACAGTACTCGTAGTACAACCCTCCTGTAATATAACATTATTTGTAGTCAGACCCAGATCAGTTTACTTGGGCACTCAGAGACTCCTGTAAATAATTTCCCTCGTGATAAGCCTCCTTTTGTCCACAATGCCTGTATGTGAATAAAAGCCCATTTTCATTTAATGACACACACAGACACCTCCTGAGATAACTCTTACCCTGAAATAATGTAACCAACGGGATTAAGGAGCAAGTATTTTTAAGGGACATCAAAGTTAAAACAGAGAGATCAAGTATCCACAGTATTTCACAGAGAATTCAAAAACTGTATGGACAAAATCACTACAGTCCATAATAGATGCAGTGATCTGGGAAGCTTCTCTCACTTCTTAGGATTATTTATTGTGAAAAAAAGACAATATCTGAGGTTTAGCACAGCCATTTTGTAAAGTACCTGGAGATATTTTAATAAAAGTGGTGGGAAAATAGAGGATGCATAGCCAAGTGAAGGAGGAATAAGGCAGAACAGATCTTTGAAGCAGATAATACAAGAATTTTCTGGGGTTTGCCAGTTCTGAGGGGTCCAGATCTTCTCCATTCAAATTTATTTAATGCTCAGCATTGCCTCAGATATATCTGATAAAATTTGGTTCAAATTAGACCCCATTTGTGGAATCTATTATTTTTCCAATAAAATTAGAAGCTTTAAAAATTACAGAAGTTGTGAATTTTCAAATAAATATTGCAACCATTGCGGTTACAATAAAAGATAATTCCTTCATGTGTGTGATGAAACTGCTCGACTTATGTCCTATTTTTTATTTTTCCCTTTGCTACTGTCAGTAGAGGAATGAATAACAGAACAGGGAGGCATAAGTGAAAAAAATGGGACATCTCTCACTTTCTTGTTTTATTGAACAAAGGCTAGTGAAAAAAATGCAAGAAATGGATAAATTAGTTTAAAGTCATTAACAATTGCTTCAACATAAATACATGTTTGAAATTAAATTATTTTTCGTATTTAACCAGTGCACATTTTAATTTTTTTTTATTTTCAATGCCTCAGTAGGTTAGGCTGGCTATACTGCTGTGTTCTCTGGGAACTTGAAGATTTGTGTGGGAATGAGAAGGTTCATATGCAAATGTGAAGATTTCTATCACCTTGTGATTCAAAACTGTGTAAACATTAATTTTGAAATTCAGAATAACTAATAGGGTTTATGAAAATACCCTATTTAGTTTTTATTTTCTGAAAAAGCTAATCATTGAAATACACAGTTTTCTGTATGGGAGTCTTATTTATCATTTTGATCACCTGTCTCTAAGCAAACATCAAACAAAACTTATGCCATAAAATCCACCCAAGAAAAAGCAACTGAAGTAGCAGAAAATAGGGATCCGGGTCAAACTGACTCAAAGAAAATTAATTTAGCTTTGAAAAATAAAAACTGGTATACTGAGAAACAGATTTCATAACTGGCAGAATTAAAACTAAACAATAAAAATAGCACATGTACAACATGTAGACAATTTGCCACAAACTGTCAATGCAATCTTGCAGCAAAAAGTGACAAGGTGACCTGTGGCTGTCTAAAGAAGGGGGTAGTGGTTATTTGTATGGGATATAAGTGAGATGTATTAGAATAATACAGTTCTATAGTCCACATTTTATTAAAAAAAAAAAAACCTGGAGAGAAGACAGAAGAGAGTAACAGATATTACTTGTGGGATAGAAAATGTATTTCTTCAGATGACACCTACTGCTCACCCCACTTAGCTTATCAAAAAAGGTATTAAGAGGTGTGTTGATTGCAACATATATCTACTTCAGAGATCAGATACTAAAAGTGTCAGGTACTGTTCAGTCTAATATAAAAAAGGCATGAGAAGAATGAGTGTTTAGAAGCGGATGGGCAATTCAAATAGCAAATGTCACACAAATTGCTAAAAAATTACTTGGCCAGCTATCAAAACAAAGTGTCACTGATAACAGAGTTCTGAATTTTACTAATTCTTATGTCTTCAAGCCAAGACAGGATGCCTTCATGGAATAATTGTCTCAGTGAAACACAATTGTTTCAGCAAAAACAGCAGAAATGTAAACACAATAAGACTTGGTTTAAAATTCTTAAAAATCTTGAGGGTACCCCCTAAAATTCATGGGGATTCATTCTCTGAGTTTCTCTATAAATGGCAATTTTATTATGATCTGGGACTATAATCTTGTTTTAAATCTTCTGCAGGTTCTACTACTTTTAATTATACTCTGAAGTTTATAGGAGTTTAGAAAATATTTTGAATATTCTGTTCCATTGACATAGAACTGAATGGAAAACAGTTTGTGTTCCATGGAACATATGGACATACTCCAACAGCTTTAAAAACCCAAACCTAGAAACCAAAAGACTCTGTAAAAAACACTGCAAATAAGATGCATGCCAGTTCAGTGATTTTGAATTTGACTTTGCATAATGGTTATTCCAAAGTAATTCTGTTCTGAAACAACAGTCTATTCTATTTAGATAATGAAAAACTACTTTGTTTTACTAGTATAAAAATAAATCATGGACAAGATGCAACATAAATCAGCACCAGTAACATGCATGTACTTGTAATGTCATGTATTTTAATGTCATAACCCCCCTCAAAAAAAGATAGTGACCTTTCCTCTCTGAAATTTGGATGAGCTCAGCATGTTACTGTAGGATGTTTTAATCTTAATGAAAATATTAATTTGACATATTTTTTCCCCTTTTTTCAATTTTCTTGTTTTTGCAAAAGTGTTAACAACAAACATCAGTGTCTTTGATCAAATTTAAGGGAATTGTTTGGGCTAATCCCAGTGATCTTAAAGTGAATTTTGCTCCAGCACAATAAAACCGGAAAAATACTTGATTCTTCAAATAATATATTTTTCCCCCATTAAAAGCACTTTCATCCACCCCTAGTGTGAAAGCACATTTCAGAAAGTGTTAAAAGGTACTGAAAATATAACCTCTAGAACATTAGCCTTATGCAATTATTCCTATTGCTCAAATAAGATTATGACCACCTTAAATCTTCATTTCCAGATACTATCTGACATGTTCCACTTGCAAACTGTAAAGCCTTTTTGACAAGAGTTACTGTGAAGGTTTGAGAACCTGCCAAATTTAATGAATTTAATATATATTTTAAAATAATATTTTGAATCAAACTATAATCAGTAATAGTCTAATCTAGTGCAAACAAAAGTGCCCAATACTTTGAAAGCCAGGTGCATAATGCTTTAAAGTAAAATTATGTTTATGAAATTAAGATAATTCAAGTTTTCCTACTAGATACATTGAAATTTAGGATCAACCTATCCACATGAATATTGTCCACAGCCACACAATATGGAAACATAAGAACACATAATAAATGCTAGGCTATACAGTCTGTCTCTATTACTTATATTATTGGTGGTTGCTCCCACTTACATCACATCAATAAAATCTCTTAAGAACCACGAGGAGCTGCAAATTGTCTCCATACAAAATACAAAGACTCTAGCTAAGCAGAAAAAAAATCCCTTCTCATGGTTCAAGGAAGTCTGTCAAATTATACCCTGGACTGGTCATATCTGCTCAAGGTTGTTAACAAGTTGGTATTTAAGGAACGCATCACCAT
This sequence comes from Sturnus vulgaris, assembly GCF_052056855.1. Lineage (NCBI taxonomy): Eukaryota > Metazoa > Chordata > Aves > Passeriformes > Sturnidae > Sturnus > Sturnus vulgaris. The sequence goes on along the minus strand of NC_142243.1, from coordinate 115,893,046 downwards.
CTAAATAAAATTCAGCACCCGTTTTGTTAAAGGGGGAAAATTCAACAAGGAAACACATAAATAGCTTAATATATTTTTAGTGGTTGAATTTAAAATTTATTTAGCTAATAAATAAAGTGGAGTCACACAGGATCTTTGCTCTTTCAGGACTTTTCAATACTTCCATTAATCATCTAGAAAAAGGGAGGAGGAAGCCACGAGAAGACAAAAATTTGCTGGTGATAGTTATTCAAGGTAATAAAAACAACAAGGGCAACTGAACTGCAGAAGAAATAAAGTGATAATGAAATGGCAGATGAAATCAGTGTTGGTAAATACACAGTGATGCACATGAGGAGAAACAATCTAAATTTTACGTACAAGGTGAAGAGCTCTGAGATTACTTTTGCCACACAGGAATGAAATATTTAGAACTGACCTGTAATGAACAGTTCAGAAATGTCAGCTCAATACTCAGGAGCAGTAAAAACGAAAATAGACATTTAAAAAAGGAGAAGAAAAACAATAAAGTAAATATTATGTTGTTGTATGTTATTGTATAAAGCTGTTCTGGGTTTCTTTACAATTTCTACTACCCCCATAATCGTCTCAAAGAGGAAGCAGGAAAACGTTAGAGAGATAATCACAGACAATTATAAAGGTTATTCAAATTGCACAAAGAAACAGCTAGTAAGGAGTAAAATACTTCCCTGTAAAATCACATGTTACACTGGGAAAATAAAAAAGGAAGGACTAGTCCAATAAAGCCTAGGGAGGTCAAAGTAATGTAGTTAAAAAATGAGTCACCAAACAAAATAGAAATTCTTCATAGCTCATAGCTAATCTGTGGAATTCTGACGCAAAGCGATGTGTATGATAAAACCTTTACAGCAGTCTAAAGGGAAGTGGGAGAAGTTTAGAGAAAACAAATCTATTTATACTAGGAATCAAAGGTAGAATCTCTTGTGCATGTAGTCATTTAAATACCATTTTGTTGAGGATTGGGAGACTAATAGAACCCACAGGAGCATTTTAGCTGCTGCTGCTGGCACCTGAAGCAATGACATAGTTGAAAAACTGGAAAAAAAGAGAAATAGAACATGTTTCAGATGCAAATGTATTTCAGATGCAATAAAAGATATTATTTTTTTCTGTCTGCTCTTCATTGACCCTTATAGGCAGCTGAGCCCTGCACAGCTGCTTGTTCACTTCCACTGCCCTGGGATGGGGAAGGGAATGAGGGTTGTGGTCAGTTCATCACACCTTTGTCTCTGCCACTCCCTCCTCAGGGAAGGATTTCTCACACTCTTCCCCTGCTCCAGCACGGGGTCCTTCCCATAGCAGGTGGGGTTCCATGAGCTTCTCCGACGGGTCCTTTCCACTGGCTGTAGTCCTTCACAAAATGCTCCAGTGTGGGTCACTTCCACAGCATGCAGTCCTTCAGGAACAGGCTGCTCCAGTGTGGGTCACTCATGGGGTCACAAATCCTGAAGCAAACCTGCTTCAGTGTGGGCTCTCTTCATGGGCCCACAGGTGCTGCCAGGAGCCTGCTCCAGCACAGGCTTCCCATGGTGTCAGAGCCTCTCTCAGGCATCCATCTGCTCTGATGTGGAGCTGTCCTGGGCCTGCAGGTGGATCTCTGCTCCAGTGTGGGGTCCTCCATGGGCCGCCAGGGCACAGCTGCATCACTGTGGTCTGCGCTATGGGGAGCAGGAGAATCTCAGGTCCAGCACCTGGAGCACTTCCTTTCCCTCCTTCTTCACTGTCCTTGGTGTCTTCAGGGCTGTTTCTCTCACATATTCTCCCTCCTGTTTCAGGCTGCAGTTGCAGGAGGTTCACTGTCCCCTTTTTCGCTTTGTCTGTCACCACCTGCTCTGCTGATGGGCTTGGTCTTGGCCAGAGGTTGGTCCATCCTTGAGTCAGCTGGCATTGGCTCTGTCAGACGTGGGGAAAGCTGCTCACAGCTGCTCACAGCAGCTCCCCGGCTACCAAAACCTGGCTGTGGAAACCTAACAGACCATAGGCCTTAAAACTAATCCCCACAGGAACAAATTTTGGAGCTCTATGCTGTGTGCCTTTCACCTGCCCAACCTACATCATTACATGGATGAGAGTCCATACCTGTCATGAAATTAATTTCCTTGATATTTTGCTATGCATGTGCTTGCTGTTCTTTAAAGTTCAAAGTCTTTGGGATAAGCAGTGTTTCTATTCGCCCTGAATTTGACAAGAAACTTGGTTCAATAACATAGCAAATGAAGCCTTAAGTCTTCTAGGTCACAAATTCTTCATCCTATGGCTTGAAGCACTTAGTTTGCATCAGTTTGCATCTATTCCCTCCTCCCAGGTGCTTCAGACATTAAAAATGACTGAAAGTTTAACTTTTTTCTGTCATGCTTGATGCTGGATTAGATATTGCTTTTGCCACTGTAGCTTCATGTCAGATCAGATACTGTTTGCTCGCTCATCCCTGACATGAAGCCTTCATGAGCTCCTATGCAATTCTCGTTGATTTGACATTAGTTTGACTGCGATTCCTTTGGGAGCTTTGGCAGTGTGTGTGCAACACATCAGCAATGGTGAAGCTGTGGCCCTTTGGAGATGTCCCTGCTGTATCTCATTTCCTGAGACATTTAAAGTGAATTAAGTACCCAGCTGAAATTAAGTTTCAGTTGGTTTTATTTCTTTTGCCAATGAAAAAAAATCATTGTTTTCTCCTCTTTTAAACTTTTAAATCCTCAACACAAGTATAGAAATATTACCTGTGAATCATAGATCAAATAAAACTTAAATATCCAAAGCAAAACTTCTAAACACTTGGAGAGTTACAAGCTGTTGGTGCAGATAAGTGAGAAGATATTTACAAAATAAATACATATAAACTATAGTAATTTGCTGGCCATTTTCCTAGCAGGAACCATCATTTACTATTTATTAAATACATACACCAGAGTATAATTTGATTTTTTTTAAATCAGGCACATAGGTCTATAATGCACAAAATCAGGATCTTGAAGACTGCTGAAGATGACACTAATACGTTGTTTTAGTGATATTGCATTTAACAAATTTGTGACAATTAGCATCCTTGCCTAGAGTGCCTTTGCTGAACGCCTATTTGTAGTGTTTGTATTACTCAGTTTCCATGCTAGAGAACAAATGCTGTATGTTATGTTCAGTATCAATCATCTTTATATATTCATCTTTATTTGCTGTGTTATCTAATAGAAGGTTGAAGGTAGCAAGAAAATCAAAGCTAGATAGGATAAGTGTAGGATTTAATATAGTAGAGAAAATATATGAAGACCATCAATATACATAAGGGGAAAAGTAAACCCTGTCTTGGTGGCACTGAAGCCCAAAGAAAAATTCATGGGTAAACAAAAGCATGCAACTAGAATTTTATTTAGGGTGTATTTTTACAGTGTTATTCAGAAAGCTTTACCTGGAGATAATATACCTGCTTTTCTATTGTAAAAAATCAAAATAATTTTCCTGAAGGAAGATACCTAAACCAGACCAGGAATGCTTAACTACTGCAGGCAGACCTAAGTGCCTGTATCTATTTATCTTGACCACTTTTCCTGACAGGTCTTTAGTCACCCTTGTGATTATTTCCCTGTGTGTCAGCTGTACCTAAGCACCCTGCAGCCTACAGGGACATGGCCAAAGTCCTCCTGAAGGCTGACAAAGGAAGGAGCTGTCAAGCCATGTCAGCTTCCCAAGAACACCAGGAGCTGCTGATGCTCTGCCTCAGCATCACTCCTGCTCTCGCCACAGATCTCTGCCTCTTGGATGTTTATGGTTGTGTCTTTGCAGGAACACCATATTTCCACACTGTTGGAGAATAAATGAATGAATTTCTAAGAAACTTCTGAAACCTGTATAGTTACTGCTCCACCTCTCCTCACCCAGACATCACCTGAGCAGAATATCAAACTGAACCTAGCCAGAATATAAAGATTAAATAAGTTAGGTGTTAGTTAGGACTCTAAAGAATATTTATTCCATTTTTAATTCTTCATCTACTTTACAATTTTCAATGGCCTTAAAAGCCTTAGTTAGATGGTAAAAATTAAAATCTTACACTGATCCAGGCATTTCTTAACTAAATCAAATATGATTAAATTAAGGTGTTTTCTTCAACTCAATGATGGAAAAAAGCCTATGGCTAGTGGAGACATCCAAAGGGCAAGGAAGAGCTTCCACGTGAGAACTTGAGACAATTTCTCGTCATTTTTACATTGCCCTAGCTCATATTGCAGCACAGAAAAATCTTCAGTATTTAGCAAGAAGAGGAATAAGGCGGACTCACTTTTTGAGTTTGTCACCTGAGGTTGTTGACAAACACAAATCAATGCTGAAAACACAAATCAATGCTGACTTATCCCCGAGTGCTAACAGATATGAGGAAGCTCTCAGAGACCTTTTTAGTCATGCTTGGCAGTTGTGCTGTGCACATCTTGGAACACACTAGGGCTGTATTTCTAGTTTAGACACAAGTAAAAATATGTCTACCTTGAAAAAATCCCAAGTTTAAATATATAGTTTGTCAGAATAAAAATGGAAGATGTTTCATTTGCTTCATTCTAAATACCAACACTAGCTATAAAAAATTTGTTTTTGTAAACCCACATTTATAACTGCATAATTATTGTAAATAATATAAAATCAACTTTGTGACGAGCAAATTCCTAAGGACACCAAAAAGAGAGGGGAAAAAATGAGGAGGGGGAAAAACTACACAGAACGGAGCTTCTCAGAGTAGTGAGGTGTGAAATACCCAAACCAAAATGAGGGAGGATTAAAAAGCGTCTCTGGGTAAGTTGCCAAAAAAGGCAACTGTTTATGGATAGTTGGATACTTAACAAAAGAGTGAGAAGTCCCTTGATTAATCAAGGTTTTCTACTGACAAAACCAGATTTGAATAGAGACTTTCAAATAATGTTAAAAGGAACTAGATGCTGAAACTTTAGAGGCATTCAGGCTTCTTTGAAAATCCAAATCATGGTGTGAACTGGGAGACTTGAAAGGAGAGTTAACAATTAAATATGTAGAGATTAAAACAAAAAGTAACTTTCAAAACTTTATATGTTCCCTTGACACCAAAAGCAAGCTGTAGGTAGACTAAAACTGCTTATCACCATAATCAAGTCTTGCCAGTATTGTCAGAAACTCAAAAAAGTAAGTAACACACACATCGCTCGCCAAGGAATAGTGTGACTGGAGGTGATTTTTTAGTGATTTGAGATAATGATTGATAATTCCATTTGGCCAAAACAAGCATAAAGGCACAAGACAGGCTTCAGCTGGGAAAACAGTCTTCTTGTTCTAAGGCTTTTCAATGGCTTAACAAGATTAAAGAGTGAAATAACAGTCGCATAAACCTCTAATATATTTTCGTAAATACACAATAGTTTCATTAGACAGGTATGCAATCCTGAAGCTTTTATCAGGCATGAAGAAAAGTTGAAATAGAAAGATTTCTTAGATTTATAGACGAGGAAAAAATCATTGAATTGAGCACAATATATGAGATGGAACTGTAAAGGTTGATGAATACACTTTGATAAAGAATAACATTAATCTTCAGTACAACGCCTTTGAAACTAAGAGAGACATTGTTTCTAAAATGGGGACAGTTACATTATATAAAAATATTGCTAGGTTAAATACTACAAGGGCACTCTATACTAAATCTTGTTTTTGTCTCAGAGAGTAACATTATTTTTAAAATAAACTGCATGGATTTCAAGTCCTAGAGAGTGCCATTATTTTCCACTATGGTGCACAGATTTCAAATTCATCAGAATTTGCTATGTTCTTTCCATCTGAAAACATGAACAAAAATGCAAACAAGCCTTACCTTGAAGAATTTTACTTTAAAAAATGAATAAACAGAAAATAAGCAACAGTTAATAGAATAAGGAAGGTCTCTCAAAAAAATAATCAAGCTAAACCAAGCCAAATTAAACCCAAACCTGACATTCGATTTTCCAGTAAGGTTTTGTGGTGTGGTTATAATCACTGCAAATGCAATGTATTAACTTAAATCTTAAAAAACAGCACTTCCCTCTTCTGGAAAGTTTAGTATGGCCATGGTGTAACAGTTGTTGAAGGCATCTGATAATTTCAATCTCCATATATCATCACAGACAGGTTAGCCCTTAGTACTTAAAAACATACTTATCATTAAAAATAATCAAAGTTCTAATTAGCTCTTCAGAAAGATGTGAAAATCTAGTCCTTTGATATGTAAACACAGAAGGAAGGTTCAATCTCCCTGGCAGATACTATAATTAAAAACAGGATTCAGATAAAAAAAATATAATATTTTTTAAAAGCAATTTGCAGAAATTTTACGTCTTTCAGGTGCTGATATATTTTTGTAAATGATATTAAAGAATTTACAAATATGATCATTAACCAGTGGGGCTTTTGTGCAGTTTGGGTTTCTTTGTTTTTGTTTTTTTTTTTTTATCTAGAGAGAAGAGGAAAAGAGATAACATATAAATGTTAAAAAAGAGCATTGCCACTCTGTCAGAGGTCTATGTTAGAAAATACAATAAAAAAACCCAAAAACAAACACAAAAGCTTTCCTATTTGATAATATCTTTGCTGTCTTGACCACCGTCTGTGTGATTACAATGCTTCGTGGTACTGTCCAAGAAAATTTCCCAACAGGGAGCTGGTACTGTTCACCCCCCTGAGAAATACTTTGGTTCTACTCCTTGTCTCTGCCACCTTACAAGGGATATAATTTCAGCTTTAGTTAGTAATTATGTATGAGGACCACACCATGGTATCATGCAGTGAGGTTCTTTTGTTGTGATGCCTTATTTGTGTGCATAACATCCCCAGAAAGTGCATCATGTAAACCATACAGTTCTTGACACAGAGTTTACACTTTTCTTGATTTCAGTTTCACAGCTTGAGGCTTTTAGGTCACCTGCAGTTATAGTTTCTTTCAAATTAACACTGCAGAAATGGTGGGCAAAGCAAAATTATCTTAACTAAACCTCTTCTGTCTCCTGCTTGCCACAAGTGGAGAGCATTGAGAACCTGAGATCTTCCTTTTATGTTGATGTCAGCTCAGAAGAAAAGGTGTTGTCAGCAGAAGCCTCCCGAATGTTTCATGAGAATACTAAGAGCCGTGTAATCTAACTAAACCCCTTCTTAAGACCACACTGTTTTGCAATGTTATTTTGTTTTCCTTCAGAATTCTCTTGAGTCGTCCCAAAAATTCTACAATTCCTTTACACATTTTTTTTATTAAAACATATTGGCAAGAAGTTGGGTTCCTGAACATTTCTTGACAGCCAGTTTTTAAAGAGCTGAGGAAACGAATGGTTTTGTCTCCTCTACAAGCACTGAAATTATGTCAATAAGTAGTAGAGAAGTGAAGACAGCAGAAGTTGATGCTGGCAGTGTCCTTCTGCCAAAAAACTCCATCAAATAGGCACTAATAGGAGCAATTCACCTGGTTTGAGCGAGAAGCTATTCCAGGTGTCTATCCATTCATAACACTGATTACTCGTCCCATAAAAATTCAAATCAGAGAGGTGTAAAATAGCATTTTAGGTACATTTTTATTAAAATTTATTAAACCTTTTCCCCCCACACACATCAGCTACTCATAATCTATTAAAAGAATGTGTTGCAACTTTTGCCATGTGATAACTGACTCTGGCCATGGGCAATTAGAACCCTATTCTCATTTACCCAAAACACTCTAAAATCCTCAGAACTTTAAGCATCATTTTTTCCCCATGATATAAGAACGTTTGAGAATCCTAACTATTTCAAATACTTTTGGTATATATTTTGGCCCTATACAATTCCTGCCATAAGCTTATGCTTTTTCCCTGTAATTACAACTTCATATCAAAGAGAAACTGGCAAGTGTCCATCTTACTATCGATATAGCATCTGCTTTTTAAATTTGTACAACAGTGTAGATATACAGGAAAGGTTACTTTAATCTTTCTGTCACTGGAGAAGTCTCCTCTAGAATGATGATCACAAAGCATATTTGAAACTGAAACTGATTTTTGTTAAATAAATTTTGATGTTGGTAGCATTAACACTGCACAGTGAACTGAGCCAATTTTAATCTTTTTCAGGTAATGATTCTCAATTTGCCATAGGCTTTTAGCAGGAAAGCCTTAAGCATGTGAGGTGGGCGCCATGAAAGTTCATGATCTTTGGTCACACAGTGAAAAATAAGACCTTGAAACTTTCAGTTGTGGCAGGATGTAGAAGGCATGGAAAAGCATTCCCTTATAATGCTGACAGTTTTTATCAATTTAAATGCCACATTAATGTATTTTATGTGTGTTGCCTTGAAAATACTGCCAGATTTCATAGATCTATTATCTGTTTTCAAGGCATGCAAACATCAAGTTAATCATTTAGCCATCTTACACTATCAGTCACAAGTTAGTGACAACCAGAGTTCTGACATGCATATCTGCAGAAGTTCACTCTATCTGCAGTGTCAAGTGAGTCATACAATAATGGTTGGACTTCTTAGTAATTTCTACTGGAGTCTAAGCATTAAATCAACTGACAGTGACCTTGCTGTAAGAGCTCTATTGTTGACATGCATACGTATTTGAAGAACACTGTGTCCTCTTTCTAGTACTGAGGATTTGGAACATTTACAACTTTTTAAAATTAAATGTTTGATGCCTGTGCAGATTAAAATCATACAAGCACATAAGCAATAATAACTATTCTATTTCAGAACTAGAAATCAATAAAATGTGACAAATTTATTACAGAATTTCAGATGCAAATGCTTGAAATTATCATTAATCTATGTCAAGGTTTAATCCCAGCTGGCAATCAAGCACCACATTATCACTCACTCCTCCGCCAGTGGGATGGTGGAGAGAATCAGAAGTGTAAAAGTGAGAAAACCCCATGGGCAGGCGGGTGTTCAGACATGTCCAGGAAGGGAGTGCTCGATCACATGTAATAGTGACTTGGAAAGACAAATGAGATCAGTCTCAGCATTGCCTCCCTCCCGTTTTCTCCCCCAACCCTATACACTGAGCATGATGACAAACGGTGTGGGGTATCCCTGTGGTCAGCTGTCCCAGCTGTGTCCCCTCCCAACTCCTTGTGCATTCCCAGCCCACCCAGTGGTGGGATGGTTTGAGAAGAAAAGGCCTTGGCTCTGTGCATCCCTGCTCATCAATGACACGAACATCCCTAGGTTATCAATAGTATTTCCAGCACAAACCCAAAGTACACACCCAGACCTGCTACTGTGAAGAAAATTTACTCTACCCCAGCCCAAACCAACAAAATGCACCACATTAGGCTCTGTTTGACTGATTGCTAACAAAATCTCAAGTAGTGTTATTGCATTGCCAAGAGCACCGATTTACATCCTACAGTTCTTCCCACAAATTCTAAAATTCAGAGTTTGTGTTAACGGGCTTCCCCATTCCATGTCAGCACTTTCAATTTTTAATTTATTTCAGTAACATACGGTTCTCTAACATCATTGCAAAGGGTGTTAGAGAACTGGTGTTACCTTCAGACATTTTAAAGAACTCTTCAAGTCAAAACCTAGTCAAAGACATGAAGAGAGTAATACAAATGAAAACACTTTCAATTAGTTTTTGGAAGGGTCATGAGACAAAACTTGGAAACTTCGGAAGAGTTTTTTTGTTTGAATTTTGAAACAATTTAAATACTAACCCCCAAAAAATATGGAAAATGAAGACTCAAAGTATAATTTAATAGAAAAAAGGAAAAAGGAAATCAAGGGGAAATATGAAATTTCCATTAGTTACCAGTAACCTAAAAGTTGTTATAATGCAGAGAACACAGACCCACTTGTTTCATTGATTTTCTTTCAGTGAGTAGCATTAACAATGCTATCCCTTGAGGCCAAACCACCACCATGCCCAGAACTTTGAGTTCATCTATGCTAAGGTCCACAGACACCTAGCAGGATTTGACTCAGGACAGCTCTTTGAAAATACTAGTCAATAAGTCTTGACATTAATTCATTAACTTTATTTTATAAAAGAATATGTGGACATATACTGAATTTCTTTCTCCTAGGTATCTCAACTTTGCATAAAATTCCCCACCAGACTATTTTATAAGAAAAAATATTGATGAAACACTTCTATGCTCTTCTGAGTTTTTTCCTTGAACATTAGCTTTTCAAAAAAAGGACAGTGAAAAGCAAAATTTTTTTTACTTTTTGTTTGTAGGGTATTCATGGATAAAAGAACATTAATGTCTGCTATAGTTTTGAGAATATACAAAAGATATTGGATATTGTGACTAAACATTCAAAGTTTGCAAGTTTTTGTAGAGTTACAAATCTTCAGTGTACTTATGAAGTTACTATTTCTGAAAATGGCATCTTAGTTTGCCTCAATTGGTACTGTTAGAAGTTGAATCACATTGTGTTGAAACAAGTATTCAGATTCAGATTTAAAATGCACTGGGTTATCACAGTTTTTTTTATTCCTTTGGTAAATGTCCTTTCTGAATACAGACAGCTCCCACAAATCTCGAATCTGTGGGATATTTAAATCTAGGCATTTGACTCACTGAATAGATTCATCTAATCCCTGAAGCAACACACATATGGATGCAGTAACCCCTTTGCTACTTCGCTCAAATATTTTGTAGGCTCACCAACAGTGCCAATGTCTCATTTAAATCAAATAAAATACCAGTGTGTTTCTTAGGAGAGAAATTTGTAGTGCTTAAGCAACAAACTAAATCATGACTGAAAAGCTATTTTGCTTGCTGTTCCCCGGCATTAACTTAGGATAACTTCTGGATTCAAAGGGCTTTTGGGAATCACCAATGCTCTAGAGACCCTCTCTGAAACCTGTATCCCTTGCCATTTTAGACAAGCATAGATGACATAGATGATCTTTGGAAAAATAATGTTTTCTCAGAAGAGCATCATATGCTGTTATTCCTCCTTTCTCTTCCAGTATTCCCTATTGCCATAAGTTTTTTTCTGACACAACATTCCTCCACATCAGAAAAGGTAGGAGAGGGATGGGGGAAGAAATATGGTATAAAGAGCAAAACAAGTTTTCTTGGTCACATTCTTTCCTCAAAATATTTCTATTTTTACTGTGTTCCTCTCATATACCATAGCATGGTCTTCCAAAGCAACTTTCCACACTTTCCTGGCAAAACAAATAACATACAGAGTCCAAAAATGGTAACATCATTGACAGACAAGAGGGAGAATTTAAATTATAAATAAACTGTATGTAAGAAAAATAAATTTTATAATACACATTTAGAAGATCAACACGAGAAACCATTTTCCACTGAGCATTTATTGCTTCTTTTTGCTTTAGTTAGTATGTGATTTCCGGTTTTGGAATATAAAGACATTTATACATTTATATTTATACATTTAAAGAGACTGCAGCTCACATAGCAGAAGTAATCCATTTGAGAATTTCATTAATAAATATGAAATACTTTCACATTTTACTTCCTCTCCTCTTTTTTTCTTTTCTGGATGATCTGATTTATCCTTTATCACTACAGCAACAAAAAGCCTAAAGATAGCTATGTATAGATATAACTACAGAAAGAAATAACGTTAGCTAATTAGATAATAATTAGCAGTTATTGATATGTACTGACACCGTTCAGTTTGAGGCAATAATCCCCTTTGATCTTCAGGCTGAGAAAAATCAAAAGCTCCAATCAGTGGTGTGCGTGCTGGTAAGTGAGGATATCAATCATGTGTCAAGAGAGGGTGAACAAGAAAAGTACATTTTCCCCCAGTAGGGCTAAGCAGGCACTTCCATATGCAAGTAAAAGTAGCTCTCAAAAACACCAAGAGAGATTTGTCAAAGAAGAATTCAATTGTACAGTTCAGTTCTAAAAAGTACTTGGAGTATTCCAAGGGCACCAATAAATGTATTTTCAGGGATCCAGAGAAATATCTTCTTCCAATAAAATCATAGACAAAAATCTTGCACTGATGTAACAAAGTGAAAGAAGATTAGTGTAAAGCCAGCTTTTACCCACTGCAGTTAATTGCAAGACAGAGGTAATGCATTAGCAGGAGTTAAATTACATTTTTCATTTTATAAGTTAAAAGACATTTTTCATTTCATAAGTGAATATGAATATCTATGGAAACAATAAAATTCATGTTTAGCTACTCATATTTTAACTCCAAATTCTGTTTCCCTAGATGCATATTTATATTTTAGATTTTGTTTTAAAGGAAGCCACTCAGCAAAGGCTAATTTCAGTGATGGCACGTGCTCACTGGTAAGTGCATGGTTAAGCAGCTTGCTGTATGGAAAAACTGAGTTTAAGCCTTCTAAAATGGCCTACTTTTTCATTTGCTTTGAGACCACCTGGGTAAACATTGGCATTTGACTTTAAAAAAACCCAACCTTTTGTAAGACTGTAAAATAGCACTTGAGAGTATGTCTTAATTGCTTCTTGCATTTGGATTCTCATTTACCAATAGCACAGGCTCTCCAGATCAAGATGTGTTTTTTGTTATATCACTGCCACAATCCTTGTGAAATTGAACCTACCTCTCTTACAAGACCCCAGCTTGCTTTGCCCTTGCACCAAGCTGTCCAGGAGCACAAAACTTCTGCGATGTAGGAGAGCCATCTCATCATGCATTAAATGGCCCAGGCTGAGTGATCAGTCAGGGTAGTGTCATGCTCAAGCAGTTATACATATTTCAGACTGGAATTATCTCACCCCTGGCCAGCCTGAGACAATCACCTAAGCCAGCCTCTATCTGTTTATAAAAGATAAATTTGATATAGATAAATTTATGTTCTTCACATTATCATAAAAAAGATTGCTAGAGGCACATATAATTAAGGTTGGACTACAGTCATCTTTCTAATATCCTACTTTTCAGTTACCTCTGCCCACTTGTGAATGAAACTGGGAGATGTTAGCCCACATAAAACAAATCTTAGCAAATCTATTTCAAAATTATCAAGGCGTTTTTTGTTTTAAATTACGGGACTGTGAGTAAGTCCCTTTAAATAAAGTTCCATTTATCTGACCAAACCTAGCTGTGTGTGGTCTGGGGGAATCCAGATACACACATAATCAATGCGAACTTGCTATAATTTGACAGGGAAAAAAAAGGTCAGAAAACTCTGTATTCTCAATAAGGATTTTCAAATCTCTTGACCTGTCTTGTTTTCACCAAATTGCACATTTTTAAATCCCTGGGTCTAAATTATTTATTACAGGGTTAGAGTGGGAAACTGAGTTACTTTGAAAAGTTACTTAACTCTGTCTTTAAAAAAATAAGGGAAAATTCAGACCAAAAGACACCTTCGACTTGCAAAGATCCTTACATTTAAGAATTAAAGTAAAAACTCCACTTAAATTTCAAGGCGGGCTGACACTGTTCCGTAGGTGGGTCGATTTGTACTAACACCTTAAGAATGAGATTGAGAAGGAAAAAATAAAAAATCTGATTAAAAATGGAGGTGGGAGATGAAATAGAGGGCATTTTAGATCAGGTAAGGAAAAGATAACTGTAAGGAAGAACTGAGGTTACCTAAATGATTAAGAGAGAGTGACGCCAGAAAAGCAATAACTGAATGGGAAGGCAGAGAAAATGCACATAGTCAGTGAAGAACAAAGGAGAGCATGACTTAGGTACAAAGCTAGAGGGATTTACTCAGAAACAACTTTGGGGTTAGGATAGGGTTGGGACAGAGATTTACGCTGTCAGTTTGGAGATTATGGTTGATGGAACGAGATAAGAAGAGGTGAAGAGCAAAGACAAGTTAAAAAACTTTTCTAGGAGAGGTAGAAAGGAAGGGTGCAGCAAAAAGTTTTTCTCACAGAAGTATTTTATGATCAACTGTTAGGAGTCCTCAGCAGCAGCAATGGTTTTCCTGACCATAATCCTCATCATTCTCTGTCTAGCAGTAACTTCTGCAATCCAACATAAGTATGCTATTTTTTCTAGTATTGGTGTATAAGAGAATGGTTACCTATACTAGTAGTCACTACTCTGTCACTTGAGGTGAGAGAAGACTTGTAGGAGTGGATGAAAAATCATCAATCCATGCTCAGGATCTATCTGGGCATCAGTATGTCACAAATTACGAGCACTTTTTTCATCTAGTTAGTTTCCCTTAGAAGCAAGAATCTGCATAATGCTCAAACACTACATTCTAACAGCACTGAGTAGATAATTTAGTCAAGAAAATTAGCTTTTAGGTGAAGTGGTCACATTTTATATCTCTATAAGATCAAATTCACTGTGTGACATGGACTGTCCTTAGAAGATGAATCAAAGTCCTTTATAACAAATGTTGTCTGAGGAACTTTATTTGACTCCTCAGATTAAAAAGTCAAGTAAGTAGGTAGAGACAAATAAATTCTGGGAAGGGAAAAAAGATCCTTATGGAAAAAAAAGAAATGAAAAACCTACAGGAAAGAAAAGAGACTCCTCTTCTACTTAAGCATTTTGAACATGCAGACAGCATAATGTCTGATTCTGCAGGAAAATTATTGTGTTAAATCATTAAAATTACTTTTTCCAGGGCTAACATTAAGAGAAGAGCAGTGCAGAGAGAAATAATTATTTAACTATTTGCTAGATTTTCACATAGTCACACAATGTTTGAGATGGGATGGGACCTCTGAAGGTCATTGGGCTCAGCCCTGCTCCTGCTCAACCAGTGCCACCCAGAGTATGTTTTCCAGGGCCACGTCCAGACATCTTTTGGCTATCTCCAAGGATGGAGAACTCACAACCTCTTATTGAAACCTATGCCAGGGCTCAGTGACCTTCACAGTAAAGCAAAGTTTCCTGCTGCTCCATGGTCATTGCCATGTCACAGAGTGGTGTCACCAACTACTGTTGGTGATATTGAGAGCATACCATAAAGGGAAGAATATTGATGATGGCCATGTCATAGAGGAGTTGGTGAGAGAGATAGCTCAAGTTTGGTATAAAAAGGGCTGAACCGGCCAAGGTTGACAGGTTGGTATGGATGTGAAAAAAGCAGGGAGAAGTGACCAGTGAGGCAGGCTGCTCCTCTTTTCTTCCTTGTTCTGTGTATTACAGCCAGATGCCTGGACAGGGGCAGCTCAAAGTATCTTCCTGTCTTCTACCTCCTCAAAACTCATTGTGAGAGAGGACAATGCTCCAACGGACACATAAAACAAACCTGTCACTATCTTGCATTTTCCCACAGGATTTTCCTACAGCCATGAGCAAAGAGAGATCCCCAACTTCTTTTGTGGGTAGCCAAGAGAGGGCTGGGCCCCACAAGAGCTGTGGGCACAAACCTTAGTCATGCTGTGGCTATAACACAGCTGGTAGAACATCTGAGGTGTCCTATGTCAGAGGGATGTCAGTGGTTAGCCCAACATGGGTATTTCATGCCTGTCTGAGAGATTTGGGATGGGCATCCTTGGCCTGAGGGTGAGAGAGTCTGTGCAGTGAGGCAGGGTTTGCTTGTGGTGATAGAGAGTATCAGCTCTGGTTGCTGATTCTCCTCCTGTATGTGACAACATCAGCTATGTGAGCAGCTCATGACATACTCGGGACCTCCCCTTTGGCCAGTCAGATGGAGAGTACTGTAGCTTTGTACTAAGATATTGTCCTAAATGTAAGAAAAGTCAATAACCCTGGCACTTGCCACGTCATGGTCCTAAAAGCAGCAGGATTGTCCCCACAATGTGGTCAAATGGAACTGTGCACCGCCTTCCATCCTAACCTGTCATCATCTCACAGGGAAGTGGGAGACTCCTCACAGCTGTGTGGAGTGCCACCACCCAGCATCTCTGTACCTTGTCAAAGTCCCCCTTACGACTGAAAGATTACAGTAGGTGTGGGAAAATTGGTATTTATTAATATCCGCTGCACTACCCTGAGGACATATTTCCACTTCCCGTCTTTTGTTTTCATAAAATTTCAAAGTATAGCTTTAGAGGCTGCTTCTGCATGTATGTCAGAAATTAATTTCTCTGTGAAGAACTCACTACACCTAACTAATATCTAGAATCTATTTTGGGCATTTATGTTACTGTGAGGTATGGGCTTGGCTTATTTGAAATGATGGAAATTCTAAGAAAAATGGTTCAAATTGAAACACTTTTCTAAAAGAAATACATTTTTCATTTTGAAGATAAAAAAGGCCCCACAGGTATGACAAACACAGTCTTGATAGTTGCATGGAAAGTACTGCATTTTGAAAATGTCATTGCCAATTCAATTCAATGTCAGCTTTATTTTAACTTTCTTTTTATTTTCATATTTTGAAAGTAAACATAAAACAGTATATAAAATTTACCAAAAATACCACTGGTCTTTTAATCTTTGTCAGTTTTACATTCCACACTTTCTTTCTGCCCAATACAAGCCTCAAATTCCCAATCAGCACAACTGCTGAGAGCTACACTACTGCTTGCAACAGCATTCAACAGAAGCAGTGCTAGAATACATAAAGTGCTAGATAAAGTGTTCATTTTGCCGAGTATATCAGAAACTGTGTACAGCACTGAAAAATCATAAATATATCAAACATCTTTAACACTGATTCACTTCCCCTGTTGTAAATCACATTATAAAAGCCCCTTGTGAGAAGAGATAATAAAGATAAATAATGGTTTTGAAATGCTTAGATATCAGAGTAATGATCCATACAGACAGATTTAATAATGTTGTTCTACAGACAGGTTTTTCACCCCATAATAAAATAGAAAATAAGGGGGAAAAAGAAAACAAGAAGAGAGATGTAGGAACTATGAAATATCTATTCATTAACAGCACTGTATCTAGTTTGCAGTCTAAAAGAGGCGTAAATCCTCTTTTCTGGGGATGAGGAAGAGGGTACACAAATGTTGTCAGTTACAGGACTACTTGGTATGTAAATACATATAACCAGTGTAAGCAGTGGAAGATGCAAGACTCTACCTACGACTGCACAAATAGCCTTAAATTCAGTGTTCTCTGTCTTCTTGGAACTTGATTCCTACTATACTGACTTTAAGCCATGCTCATTGTATAGGGACACATATTGAGAAAGTAAGAAAATTACAGCCTGAAAAATATTCCAGGCTGGAGTTTTTCAGCTCTCTTCCCAGCCGATAAGCTGGTCCAGCTCAAGGCTAGGGAGAATTTCTCCCAGGGTGATAATTTGGTCAAAATAAAAAGGAATTAATAACAAAGATAGAACACCTGTTGTGGTGCGTGACCAGGCCCTGGGAATGGGGTGTCTTCTCTCTGAACCAATCACCTTTTTTCTACTCTTGGAATTGCAAGTCGTGCTATAAAACCAAGTGTGTTTCTGAATAAACTTGTCTTTTTCTTTCCTATCATGAAAGATGACCATGTAGCTGTGCATCTTATTTCGGCTGCACTTAAAGGGTTAAAACTCCTTTCCACTGCTATACTCATTGTACAATATATGCTTATAGAGATCTCTGTCTTCATCCGCTGTATTTGCACCTATATATTGGGAATGATGGCTTCTCAGTTTTCAGGCAAAGTCAAACAGGTGCAACTTGCAGCAATGCTCTGACAGCCTACTTTACCAGCAGTCACTTCACTTCACTCTGAGACCTTCTTACAGTTGTTCACCAGCCTTTTCCATAGCTCATTGCTCCTTTTCTACATCTTGCACTTGTCAGACATCTAAGATGAAGATAGTCCTGCTGCTCAAAAAACACCGAGAAACAGAATGCAAGCAAAGGAGTGTTTATCCTGTTACAAACCAAGTTCTTAAACTTGGAGTCTATTAGCTTCTTTACACTTTCTCAGGCAAGAAAGAAAGCGTAATAGCTCTCTTCTTCTCCCTAACACAGTACATGGCTGCAGAGGATGGAAAACACCATCTCCAATCTCAATTTAAAAAGTGCAATTAAAGAGAGGTTTTCAATTATAAGAAACATAACTTCAGTAATGATCTGTCAAATCAAGTTGGGATGACCCTAATAAACAAAATTATTTGTTTATGTTTGCAAGAAAGAAATTAAAGAACCATGCTATAAACACACAATTAATTTTTCTTATATAAGCATTCATTATAAGCAGGAATAAGAATATTGAGTACCGCAGGAAAAAAAGCACACAAAATAGTGACAGAATTTAGTGAGAAAAATTAAGATCAGCTGAATATCTAGTTTTCATTAATTGTATATTCCTCGTAAATGCTGTAAGGCTTACTGTAAAAGAAAATTTCTCCTGCATTATACATAGTTTTCTAGTTAAGCCCTTCTGCTCTTCTAGAATTACTACGTGACATGATAGTAAAATACATAGAACTTGAAATTCACATGTGGCCTCTAGATGAAGGATTGATGTGTCCTTCAAGAAAAAGGCCATCCCAATTTGAGGGGCTTATGATCAGCCTGTGACATTTTAAAGAATACAGTATGGTCTCAAGAGAAATGACCAGAGCCTCTCCTAGGGGTGCTGGGAATCCGCTGGAAGCTGCAACCCATGACTGAATTCACAATTGCAATGCTAATAAATCTCTTCTTACCAGAGGGCTAGCTAAAATCTTGTTCTGTAAGAAGTGGTATCCACAGAAATATTTAGGACAAGAATTACATAAAAAGTAAGGTTTGGGGAAGATAATGTTGGTAGTGAGAAAGCAGGAGCATGTAAAGCCATTTGACAGGCAAAATTCACTGGACACACTTCACACCTTCAATCATGGATGTGGTGGGATTTAAGAAAAAGTAAGTAAAGAGATGAGTTATTATTATACGTAAGACAATTGTAACACTGTGAAACTTAGCCTAGCTGAGAGAGCAAAGTATGTTTTTTCCAAAACCATGAAATTTCTGAAAGACAGATATCACCTAATGTTGCAACAGAGGTGTTTTTTTTTGCAGAAGTCTATAATTATCTAAAATTCATGGGTCTTATCTGTAATTATGAAGCTCATTGTGAGACATAGATTCCAATCCAAGATGTAATGAATTCTGGGATATGCAAATAGATTGAGAAAGAGCTCCAAAACAGCAGCTTCAGACTGTGAAGTGCTACAGCAATAATGGAAAAGGACAAAATGAGCAATAGTAAAGAGAACACCTGTAGTGAGAAGATTGAAGATGGAGTAGTAGAATAGAAAATTGAAATTAAAAAAAATAAACCCCCTGAAAATAAAAAACAGAGCAAAATAAAGAGAGTCTCAAAATTCTAAGCCAGAGGAACTGCCCATGATTATACTCCTGTTCAGGCAATGAGCCAATGAAATGGTAAGGCAGGTACTGAGTTACATACACAAAGATTTTCTTATGCTTCATATAAATTATTTATCAGATTAAATAAAGCCTGCTCTATATTGAAGAGAGATGGACAACAAGCTAGGCTCCTGGTAGCATTGTTGGAAATGAAAGAAGATAAGGAACTGGTAAGCGGACGCATCATGAACTTAAACAGGCCACAAGAAGTTCCTGAAGTGAGAAATGTTCTTCTCAAAGTCTTTTTCAAATTATTCTACTGTAATAATTATGCTTCCCTTTTTTCTTTAAATAGATTTTCTTTTTTGAGGGAAAGGAAATCAAACTGGAAGGCTGAATAGAATCTTTTCCTCACAAATTAAATATCTCCATATTTTTCCTAAGATCGCTGTAAAGACGGATCTGTGTTCTTTCTTTTCTTCTGCCAAATCTTTTGGAAAGAAGGATCAAAAGCAAAATTCAGTATTTGATAAATCCAAATGCTAAGAATTATGGAAAACAAATAGGTCTTCTTAGGTATAATGAATCACTGTGAATCAGTGACACAAAACACTTTTTAGAATGAACAGTGTAATGGGCTAGGAACAAAAGAATTCCAGTGGCTGCTAATTTTGCTTCCAAAAGTCATTGTTTCAGCCTCTTAAGAAAATTCAAAGATACATTCAGACTCCTATTCTGCACTAAAAAAAAAAATAATTAAAAATTCATTAGAGCAGACGTAAGAACAATTTCAGACAGTTCCAAGTAAATGATTCCTTTCTGTACTTCATAAGCATGATGTAGCTTAATTTAGAGCAACTAAGTGAAATTCAGTAAAACTGGAGAAAAAAATTTTAAAAAAGCAAACCATGCAGAACTGGCCAGTTTGAGAAAACCTCATCCTAAAAGAAAATGTCAATCTCCCAAGTCACAGTAGAAACACAAGAGTAAATAATCACCAATAACTGTGGTTTTTGTCTATCTGATCAGTACAAAAATGTTCCAAAGACAAAGAATAATTTTGTATTTTGGGAATTTTGTCTTTTGATTTTTATACTCAGTAGAAAACAGTAGGTATAGAAATGAGGAAAAATGGCATTATGTATTAGGTCTTTTCAAGATCCAAATCTTTTAGAACAAATGTTTTTGTAAGCATGATACAAGAGGTCCCCCAAGAACCTCCTTCTGAAATTGCATATTTCAGAAAGTGTTCAGGAAGATTTTAGTACCAAGGGAATGTAAGAAATCAAGATAAAGAAAATTTGGAGTTAGATGAAGAATAAAGTAAAATCTTATATATATATATATATATATATATATATGTATATATATATGTATATATGTATATATGTATACCAAAAATTTTTAATTGGATGAGAATTTAAAAAGTACTCAAGTATTCTACTGTAGTCCCTACTGAGCTGTATGGCAGGATAAAACCAGAAAACATACACACATTTCATACAGAACTGAGATCACAAGTTAGTCGCACATCTCCAAGAGGAATAGAGCTCTTTTGCTTAAGAGTTCCCCCCTCTCCCGCCTTTTCTATTCCTTTTCAGGGGCCTGGAGTTACAGTTCACATACAAAATCTGACTGATTTATGCAAGTTTAAAGATAATCTGTGCTTTTTTGATTTTTGCTTGTGAGTCCTGTTCTCCGCTGGGACATCCAGAAGTTCCTTATAACCTGCTAGCAACTACTCATTATTTCTATTTTTTTTTTCCAAATAAAGTTCTGGAAAGCAAGAATGTAGAGAATAACTGCAACTTTGATAGAACTGAAACACATAAAATTTCTTTCAGTTCATATGCAATAAGAAACATACAAAGTGCTCATTTTTTAGCCAGAGCATTTCAGTGTGCAAGAGAAATAATGATTGCCGTTTTTCCATATTAGGAATAATTTCCTTGTAAATTGTATCTTATTGCTAAGCAGGTACCAAACAAGGTATTTTATTCTTGGTGTCCTGCCTATGTAGAGTTGGTGTTTATTGAAGTGAAGGTTTCAGTACAAGCCCACACCCATTAATCTCTTTTCTACTGGGCTGATTATAGCCATAAAGCCTGTAATGCTCAGGGACCTCTTGCCCTTGTTGCTAACTTCAACCAACAGAGTGGATGGACTCAAAACTATAAGGAAAAAGACACCTAGAGACACAGACAGGAAGAAGAAGCACAATTGCTTAAGCCTCAGCTTCCTGTCGTTAGGGAGACACAATTAAAAGTATCTCTTGACTGTGGGAATTTTAACAGGAAGGATTTCATTATGACTAATAACTGGTTTGGTTTGTTATTTTTTTACTGCCATGAGGCTTATCATAGGAATATTCCAGTGTGGAAATTTTGCTCACATGAATAAAAATTTGTTGGATCAGAGTCTAAGAAAGCATGCTAATTCCTTTGGGCACACAAATATTATCAACATCAACACCACTGTCCTGAGGCAGAGCTTACTTGCTACTTAACATATCTGATTCTGTTGTGCAACAGGCTATCACAAAGTGACTCTGCCCAGATGTTCAACATTACTCAGCTGGAGCAAGCAGCATGCATCCTGCACAAGTAATTTATGCACACACAGATCTGACCTACTTGAACATTATATAATTAACATTGATGGTTGTCAGTGGCGTCATTGGCCAAAGCCACTAAGAGTATGGCTATGAGACTGCCTGGCTAATATATTTTTTCTATTTTCACATGAAAATATTTCTGATGGCCTAATTCAAATGAAGCTATGATCAGCTTTCCATTGCATATATATTTTTTTTTTTTTGATAAGTGTATGGCAAAGAACACTGGAACAGAATGGTGCAATACCTATCACAGTTTTGTTCAAAATACAGTCTAAGCACTTAACAGAGTTTCTTGTATGATACCAATTGGTGTAAGAAACATAGTTTTATATATGTTACTTCAGAGATGCAGACTCTAAAAAATTGATAAAGTATTATGCAAGAAAACCTAACAAACAGTATCACAGTTTTACATCCTATATAAACAGGACAATATTTTTATATTTCAGAGGACTATTTGATTTTGAGTCACTGCAAAGAGTCATTCAGTTTAGATTATGGAGTCTCAGCTGGAGCTAAGTTTTTCAAAGCTTCATTTTTGCTGCTTTTAGTTGTACCATATTCAGATGCCTCCTTGCTGATTAAGACATCAAAATAAAGATACATTTGTGAAGTATTTTAGTATTTTGAGGGTTCCTGACAATCTTTTCCAGTGCCGAAAATCCTGCCACATTTCCAAGCCAGATGTTGACATGAATTCTTGATATATTCTGGAGAGAGTTTATATAATCAGTCTGCATCAGAAGGAGTGGATCATTTTATCAGTTAGAGCAGGGCATGTAATTGATAAAATTACACTACTGAGGCAGTTCAGTTTCAGGGGAAGACTAGAGCAGTAGGTGCTTGAAGTTACAACAGTCAGTAGGATGTTAGACCAAGTCAATTAAAGTTAAGAATTGAACCATTACGTCATTTTCCCCCCACAGATAGTGGCAAATGTGCAGATAGCTCTCACAGACATTTGTACAGATACGAGTAAGAATGCAATTAGACATGTCTTTGAACATGAAGTAGTCCTGAGCTTTTGAAAAACATTTGTGACTGAACTTGGATAGGCTATTTGATGTAATTTTGTAATCCATTGGAAAAAAGTACAAAGCAAGAATGAAAATTAGTGGATGTTCAGAGGTTTTCTGTTGGAACACTTATTTTAAAGTGAGATAATTGTTCGTTCCTTTCTTTTTCAAAACTAGTGTCAATAATCAATGAAGAAAAGACCAAATAAGAGTAAAGGTAACAAAAGAAGGTGAATCTTTATAAATTAAAAAATAAAATTATTCTTATTTTCCTTGGTGATAAACAGGAAAGAAACACAGCAATTCAGGCCCTAAATTCTCCCTGCCCCGTTCCTCATATTGATTTTTTTATGCTTTCAAAATTTCAACTACTCTTTTTAGAACAGAGGCCTTATTTTAAATATAACCTATAGTAGAAAATAAATACATACACTAAAAAAAAGAAAACCCCTAACCTTCCACCCCGCCCCAAGATTGTTCTCAAACTCCCCAGCAGAACTTTTTTTCAAAAGGGCAGTTCTTGAAAATTTCCTATAGAGATAAAGCACTCTAAGGATGCTCCTATATGTCTAGAACTTGGTATACGCAAATCAAGAGAGGAAGAGATAATGGACAAGACTTTTCAAATATTTTACATCAACACTGAACTTGCATTAGAAATCTGGAATTAGGCATTGGATCTCTATGTAAATAGCTCAGGAACACAGATGAATTTACTTCTTCAGTTCCAGTCAGAATCTAATAAATATTAGAGAGAGCAGTGAAATCAAAGAAAATATAAAGTCAATGAATATACAAGATAGGAAGTGTCTTACCATGCTAAAGAGGGGAAAAAATGGGATGATTACACTTTCAAAAATAAATATTTCTGATTAACTGCTCAAAATTCATTCCTCTTAAAAATAAAATATTCCTGTGTTACATTAGCAGAGGAATCTGAGATGAGAGAAGCCAGAGTTAGCCACTTTAAGCTGTGTTCGGTTTCTATGCCTATTTTTGAATTTTCAGAAAGCTAAACTAAATAAGACTCAAGAGAAGAAGAAGATGTTCATTTAAAGATAAACCTCCATCAGACAATAGGAATTCAAAAAACACTTTCACAAAGTGTCTAAATAATTGCTATCCACAAGTGAATATAGAAGTTCTTAAAGAAGAGAGAAGGTTCAGCAAATGAACTCTTCTGTCTCTAGTCACAAACAGCAGATAATTAGACAAAAGGGTAAAATACAGCTACAGAGCAATACTCCCTTTCTGCATCCAATGATGTGTCTCAATCAGCACATAAATCTTGTAATGACTTTGAGCTAAACAGGTTTTGGTGAAATTTTCCTTCCACTTGAGCAGTTCATTCTGAAACCACCTAAGATACAACTTGAGAAAAAGGCCTGTCCAATCATTGTGAGTGAGCATGATTCTTTTCTTCATAAACTCCAGAGAAAAACACATAATACTCAAAAATGCAAATAAATGACCAATCTAAACAGGGACAATTCAAACCAGAATTCTCTAGGCTGATGAACTCATTGCCTCAGCTTACATTTAACACATTAGCAAAATTATACAAAAAGAATAAGCACACAGTTACATTTAATAGTACACTTCCTGACTGGTCTTCTGCATTAATTAAATTTCAGTAACTCCATTATCTCTGTGAAAAAACTACATTAAGCCAGGAATGCATCACAGCAAAACACAGTATTACGCTTTCCACTATGGAAAATTCAGCCAGGAATGTTTTATATTTTCTTTTTAGACTTATACTTTCTACTTAACAAATTATAAGCATTACATACATTCTGATTATTGAGTAATATCTTTCTCTTCGTGAAGATAAACTTTTACGAAATATCAATGACTGAAATTGAAGGCAAAATAGAAAAATTAAAAAGTAAGCTTGTTCCTGCCAATGTTTTCTTTCACACCTTTGGCAACAAATGCTGACTTCTCATAAATAACCCATTATTTCTAAATTCTGCTGTATGAGAAAAAAAAATGCGTGCAGAAAAAGTCAGCAAAACCCTGTATTTAAAAAAATAAAGTTGTTTTATAGCTAAGCATGTCAGATGCAGTAAAAAAACCCAACAATTTTTAAAGATTTGAACTATATTTATACTATATTGATAAAAGTGAATTTTAGCAACAACAGAATTTTTATATGTGACATATTGTAATGTATAAATACTTGTGAAAATGAGCCTTTAGGCAAAACTGCAATCTAAAGGGCACTAGATAACAGGAAAAGAACCACTCAGTAGAGTGTCAGTGTGGCATAGTAATTAATTTAGAGACCATTAATAGCAGAAAGGCAATTATATTAGAGAGCCCATATTAGAATGTAATTGAGTACCATTCACTGGCTAAGTATATGGTATTATTTATAAAGTATTTAGCATTGTTATGCATTGAATAATATCTGCTATGCATATTATTCAAGTAATTCTTCCACATTCTGATTAAATAGAACCTATTAAATACCAGTAAAGAGGAAAAAACTTTTTTCTCTTTTGACATAAAGCTTTAAATATATCATATTTTACTCAAGCTTTTAAGCTGTGCCTGTATAATAAACTATAACTGAAATAAATATAAAAAGAAAAATCCATCTTTTCAGTGTCAGGAATTTTGAATACTTTGTATTCCTTGAAAAATCAGCCAAAGAATTGTGACTACTTTGCAGGTTTTATGATTAATTGCTCAATGAAGTTTCTTTTTCACAGGATTCCCCAGAGATATTTACAAATTAATGCCCAGATGTTTGAATCACTGTACATCTCAGAAAAAGGCTTTGTATAAAAACTGTCACTATCACTAATGAGCGAGATAAGGAAGCTTGCTAGAAATAATGACACATTCTTGGTGTAAAATACTTTCATTGAATGATTTTTGTTGGAAGGCACCTTAAAGAGCATCTAGTTCCAACTCTCTGCCATGGCAGGGACTCCTTGTGCTAGACCAGGATGCCCAGAGCCCAGTTCAACCTGGTCTGCACCCAGAGCTGCTCTGGGCACCCTGTTCCAATGCCTCACCACTCTCACATATGTAACTAAACATACACATACATATATACAGAATATACACACATGTACATAGAAAATAGATATATTTCTCCCCCCCCCCCCCCCCCCAACTCAAACAAGAAAAAGAGAATCAGATAATGGCTAAGATAATGTTAGGCTAAGTAACTTGGCCTAACATTAAACAAGAAAAAAAGAAGACATACAAAAGAGGACTGAGGGGAACAGCCTCTAAGAAAGTCAAGGAAATCATGAATGATAAATCCTTTGCATTGGAAAAATGTCTAGCAGAGCAGAGTCTAGAGGGTGAAAGCATAAAGAAAATAATCAGAAGAGGTAAAATACACTAAAATATTAAGTGAAATGTGTTTTCCTTGTTTGTTCTTCTGTAATATGGAAATATTCCCATACCAGAAGCTTTCATTTCCAGGCAAGATGCTGAACAGATCTTTATCAGATTGAAATGTAAGTAGAAAATTCTTTAAAGCAAACTTACAAAATGATCAGCAGCAAATCACTAGGCCTAGGAGATATTCAGTAAAGAGGTTTTGACCAGCTCAGAAAATGAAATATTTCTTGCTGCATGTAAAATTAATACTAAACATGTTTTGGAACAAAAGGACTGCAAAGTGGATAATGGGGCACTGCCCATCACCAAATGTGTTGAAATCTAATGCATGCACGTTAAAACATTCAACCAGATTAAATTTGAAAACCAGACACATAGGATTCTCTGTTGATAAAGCTCCTCAGCCCAAATTACCAGAGAGTGCAAAAGTTCTGCTCATGCTCATGCAGTTTTTCGAAATACATTGGGTATAGACTGGGGCAGAAGCAGGACTGTATACTAGTTTGGACCCTACATATGTGGGCTTGGTTTTACATGTGTTTCTTTTTGCTATTTCAGGATTTTTTTCTCGCATAAAAATATTAGTCACAGAGTATTACTGCAAATGAAGTATGCCTGCTTCCATTATAGTGTCCCAAGTGAGAGTTACCTTCTGTCTACGTGACAAACTGCAACAGTCATCCCTGAAATGAACTATCTTGACAATAGAAATAATGGGAAAGAAAAGTACATCCTACAGTAATCTTAACAAGTCTGTATCAAGTATAGCACAGCACTACTCATTGAACCTACTCTCTTATAAGCCATGTGTAATTCCTACTGTTAAGAATCTCTAATAATTTGCAGCTAAACTCTTAACAAAATGTTGAATTTCTAACAGATGTTCAAAGACATTTGCAAGATTTATTTTTAAAAGCCATATAATTACAATGGAGACAATTTAATTAGAGACTCAAATATGTTCTGTAATTGAACCCTGCAGCACAATCTTCCTTCCAAGAGAAAAGAAGCTTACTTTGCTTGACAGAGACGAACCGGTGCAAAAAGGCAAAACCATCCTCAGAAGCAAAGCCTAAGAGGTAGTTGTTTGTTGCCTAGAACAAATAATTGTATTTGAAACCAAATTTATTTTCACCTTTGTGCAGGCTTGGAGCAGCTTACCAGTACAGCTTTCTCTGAATGTTCAATACTGATTCAATATACACTCAGTAATTCTCATGTAACACCTAAGATGAAGACTGGAGTATTAATAACATATCTCATATTCATTTGTAAGTACCTTTGTAGCCTCAAGATTAAAATTAAAGTTTGACTCAAAATCCAGTAAAAAAGGGAAGAGGACAAAAAGCTTAAGCTGCTCTGGCATCCATCCCTAAAGCCCATGTTTCACAAATAAAACACATATCAGAAACAGGATGCTCAGCAGATTTTCTTTTTCCTACCTCCTAAGCATGAGTTCTATCTCTTTTTTACCTGTGGGTAGGTACATGTCACAGGCCAAGGAAATGTTGAAAGAAAGAAGACAAATTAAACATATACAGTGTAAGATTGCTATAAATAAATGTAAATATCTAAGTATATTAAAATCTCTGGGCATGAAGCAATACAGAAGAATAATGTCTATTTCTATGATTTTGCACTATTCAAAAAACAACCTATTTTCCACACAAACTTTAATTACTTTTTTTTTTAATTATGAGAATTATTTTGGAAACCTGACCAGCATCTCTTGAGCTTAGGTTTTAAGCTGAATAAAATTAGATGTTATTTGCTGGACTTCAAGCAGTTTTACAAAACTGGTCAAGGTCTTGCAACAAACAAGCTAAAAAATGGCAAATAGAAAAATTAAATACATATTTGCCTAAGTTCAGCTACCTTGTAATGTCCAGTTGTTATATGAAATATGATCCCTCTTAAATAACACCTGCGTGAAAGTGAACACTAGCATCACTTCACAAAGAATTAAAAATAGAGATACAGTACAAAAGTTTTAGTTTAAGGTTTAGATGACAATGTTTTCTTAGAAATGAAACCCAAGGAAAAATGTTGAGAAAATTGAATTCGGAGTACTTATAGATGTGTTGATGGATGACAAAGATTTTTATTTCCTCAGATGTATTTCTTATCTTCAACAAAGGAAATGTTTTTTAAATGTAAGGTGATGCCACTGTCACTAAATTTAACAATAAAAATCCCAAATTAAAAAAAAATTAATAAACAAAGAAATTTTGAGATAAGAGAGGCCACATAGAGCTACAAATGGACAGGAGAAGAACAGAGGACAGGAAAGATGAAAGAAAAGACTAGAGAAAAGACTAGGGTTTTGAATGTGTATAAAGCCAACCTGATGGCAAGGTTCTGCATCTGACCTTGGTCAGTAGAGTGACATGCAAAGGTGAAAGTGTGGTAGAAAAAAATAAATAAAACTCCCTAACCCCCACAAGTGTAAATGGGAAGTCTTCTAACTCCCTTCAAAGGAAAAAATGGTTATCAAAGTGAATTTCTGAAGGAAACAAGTAAAAAGGGAGAGATATTTTTAACAGTTTTTGATTAGTGCAGCTGTTACGCAATATAGATATAAGAATTATTTCTTTTTCAGGGAGACAACAACACGGTAGACATATTGTAACAGTATAATGCAGCAAACTTCTGCATCTACTTAGAGAGATGACTGGCTCTATAAGTTTGGAATCCATAACTGCAAAGTTTAGAAAATAGGTGGAAGCTTTTAGCATGAAACTCTTGTCAGAGAAAAAGACATGAGTTTGATCTCTAATTGCTGGTAGACCTTTGGACACAAGCAGTATATCAGGACTTCTTAGCAGAATTTGACCTTCAACATCTATACTTATTCATACTTGTCAGAAAATTAAATTAACCACTGAAAATAGCTTCTCTGATCATTGTTATTTCAGCAAATCAGGTCAGCAGCCTGACAGTTCTCTCATGTAACTTTCTTCTTGTTACAATTCTAATCCATCAAGGTAACTTCAAGGGTAGTTTCAAAATATTTTTCCCTAAGGTAGCATTAGGTTGACACTTACAACAAAAGCTCAGCATTCTGAAGTCCTTTCCATCCCTTGTCATGAACAGATGGCACAATAAAGAGAGAGCCATTTCCTTACTCTCAAAACTTGGAGGAAGTGGAATTCATTAGGAAAACCAAAATTGACTCTATAAATATTTCTGAAGCTGTTTTTATTTTAGTACATGACAAGTACAGTAGAAGCAATATGTTTTCTGGCTTCTGGTATTATGTATTGGGTTTGTGTGGCCCGGTTTTGTTAGCAGGTGTGCTGCAGGGGTGGCCCCTGTGAGCAGCTGCCAGAAGTTTCTCCCACTGGTCAGAGCCAGTGTCAGCCAGCTCCAGGATGGACCCAGTGCTGGCCAAGGCCAAGCCCATTGGTGATGGTAGTAGCATCCCTGTGATAAGATAAAGGAATAAAAGTTTTTGCACAGAAGTAATTACTCTCAGAGAACAGTGGGATAAGAAAATGTGAGAGGAACAACTGTGAGGAGACACCAAGGTCACTAGAGAAGGAGGGACAGGAGGTGCTCCAGGCACTGGAGCTGAGATTCCCCTACAGCCCATGGTGTAGACCATGGCCAGGCAGCTGTGCCTCTGCAGCCCATGGATGTGCAGAGGGATGCAGAGATCCCCTGCAGCCTGTGGAGAGAGGATACCCATACCAGAGCAGGTGGATGCCTGAGAGGAGGTTGTGATGGGTGGGAAGCCAGCGCTGGAGCAGGGTCCTGGCGGGGACCTGCGGAACTATGGAGAGAGGAGCCCATCCTGGAACAGGTTTCCTAGCAGGACTTTTGACCCTCCAGGGGATCAACACTGGAAAAGACTGCTCTTGAAGGACTGCACCCTACGGAGGAGTGACCCACTTTGGAGCTGTTTGTGAAGAATGATTTGTCCATAGGATGGACTCATACTGCAAAAGTTTGTAGGGGACTGTGTCCTGTGGAAGAGACCCCATACTGGAGGAGGGGAACAAACAACTCTCCCAGAGCAGCAGCAGAAACGAGCTGTAATGAACTGATTATTCCCTGTCTCCCTGCATCACTGGAAGGGAGGAGGTAGAACATGGCAAGAAGGGGACACTGCGGGGAGGGGGTTTTACTTCTTATTAACGTGATCTAATCTTGGTTGGTAAAAATTCAATTAATCTCCTCAAGTCAAGTCTCTTTTACCCATGATAGTAACTGGAAAGTGATCTCTCTCTATTCTTCTATCAACTCGTGAGCCTTTCATTATATTTTTTCTCCCCTGTCCATTTACAGAGGGGAGTGATGGAGCAGCTTTAGTGGGTGCCTGGTATGCAGCCCATACTAATGTCATCAATAAGTGATCTAAATTTAAAAGAACTCAAAATATTAGAAATAAAACACTTTTACCTTTTTTTGTGTCATCTCGAAAGCTGCAAATTCTATTTCTTAACTGGCATACAGTCTTAAAAAGCTCAGATGGCATTTGCATCACAACACAGTGGACAAAAGAGCTGTTGAAAAATACTTGGGTAGCACGCTCTGGAGTGTAAGGCACCCCAACCAATATCAGTGCACCTCTTGTTGCTGCTGTAAGTTGAAGTTTTTTAAAAGTTAAAATTCATTCCTTGCAGGGTGTGCTTAAGTTGACTTTACTTTTACTCCCTCTGGAACTTCCATGAGGCAGAGCCCAGCAGCGTCTCTGCTTTCTAATTCCTGCTTTTCTGCTCAACACAGCAAGAAGTAGTCACCCCACGCAGGACATCCACTGGTTTGCACTCTCAGGGACTAAAAACACACATTAGGCCATCCCCTGCACATTAGGAAGGACCCTTCCTCTGTCAGGGTCACACACAGTGCTGGTGTGCATCTTGCTCCTCATTTACCCTTTTAAGACATGGCCAGAGCTGGACCCACAACTTAGCAAAGCCTAAATCCAGACTGCCTAGAAGACTCCTGAGTGCCCTAAAAAGAACTGATTTAACCTGTGTTTCCCTAGAACTACTAGACTTTTCATAACAATACTTTGTCACTAGTCAAGAGAAGAATTTCTTTACTTTCTGAGTCCAAGGCTAATTAATTAATCTACTTAGAAATTAAGGACCATAAAACCTCATCACTTCCAGGACATAGCATCTCCCTCTTTCCTTTTCTGAGTTTAATTTACTGACATATCAGAAAAGAAAACCCTTACTTCTAGAAGTAGACACAGTACTTGCATTTTCCTTTTTTACAGAAGAGCATAAAACCCTACAAACATATAGGTAATATACTTTTACACAGCTTGAAGTATTTCTGAAAGGGGAATGGAAAATAGAATGGAAAACAGGAGATGTTGAGCATGATATGTGATCCAAGAAAGGTGATGGTTTCTCTCCACCTAGTAACTGAGACACCTCAATATTCAAATTCAGCTGAGACAGTGAGTTTAAAAAAAAAACAACCCACACAGAAAATTCTTTTTTTCTTGCTCTTTGACAGGAGAAAGAATATGCAGCTGTTAACAGTGAATGATAGGATAAAAATAATAAATAGGGCTGAGCTCACACCAATCACTCTGCATTGAAAAATCCTCTGAATTATGCAGTGCAAAATCCTTGCATACAAGAAGAATTTGCTTACATAGAACCACCTGGTCATTATACACTGCTTTGTTTCTTTTGTGATAAAACTTCATGTAGAGAGGATGTTGAGGAGAAAAAATAAATTGACAATAGAAGAAACAAAAATTAAAGCATTGCTGCCATACAAGAAAAATAATAAATAGATGAGAAGAATATATTATATTTTTTCTCAAAACAGAAAATTAAAAATCCTAGAAGAAAACAATTAAAACATGAAAATCATCATATTTAATATTTTTTGAAGAAAGAGGAAAACAAAAATTAGATTAAAAAAAAAAAAAGAGTAACTTGGATTGTGGAAAACTACTATAAAGCTCTCAAAGTCATGGTCACGAGATAAAAATCACCCAGATTAATTAAGGATATTTGATAACTTTGCATTTGAAAGAAAGATTACAACACACATTATAATGATGTTCTTACAAAGAATATCCTTCCATCGATAATAGCTCCTATATTAATATTTATGATATGCATATTGGCTTTTTGAATTGGCTGCAATTTGCTCTCCTGTAAAATATTTTAGAAATGCTACATATCTGAAATTACCCTGTAATTTCATCAATGATATTAAGACAGCTTTAGGGTTTGCCTCAAAACTTGGTGGCTTGAGGGCACTCTTTGATTTTAATAAAGAAACCTATGCAAAGAGCAAGTTGTCAATTTAACTATAAGTAGGTCAGAGCTAAACTAGGACACGTTTTCTTTGGGCCAAATCACAAATCAGAGGGAAAAGGCTAAGCTAAAAGGGTTTTACTAAAAATGCCAATCAGTAGTTACACAACCAAGGAAATGAATCAGCCAGTGGCTTCTACAGAGCAAAGAAATGACTGCCCACAAGTATTTAGAATCATTTATGGGAACAGAACCATTGAAAATGTCCAGTTCCTGCAAGGGAAAGTTATGCATGGGTGGAACTAGAGACATTTTATTTTCCTGTACATTGCACTGTTCAAAGGAAGGGGAAAGGAACAAAATATAAGAATTGCTACACTATATGATGCATTAATTTATTTAGTGTAGTTTTGTTATTTTCTGTAAATGATCATTGCAGAAGAGAAAGGATTGAATGTTGTAGGATACATACCTATAGGGATATATGCATAGGTACATATACATATGTGTATAGATATACATAACTATATATACTTCCACATTTATTCAGTTGTACCAGAATTCTTCCCCCAAACACCAACAGTCACACTGTAGCATAACTTGAATCAACAGCCTGAAGACTTCAGGGTAGGGCAAGTGCCATCACTGAATAACTAAGTATGATTCTGAGCATCATTTGATGTCCTTTTTTTTGACAAATAGGCATTTTTATGACACAAAACTCCATTCTTTGGGTCATCATCCACACTGCATTATTTAGCAACCACCTAGGTGTCTTAAAATCTCCCTCAGAATCAGGAACTTAAAATAATACACACATCATGTGTATTTGGGGGCAGGAATCTGCCCCCAAAAGCATATTTAGTGTCAAAACAAAATAGGAAATGAAGGAACATCATAGAAATAAGACTAAACAGAAAAGAGAGAAAGAAATAAAAGCCAGGTCAGTCTTTAGTTATCTGAAGTTTTCTGAACTTTTCCTTTACATCAAAAAAACACATTTAAATCAAATAAATGTGTTAGGATAAAGTAGTTTTTGATTTACATATCAGATCTTTCATAAAGCTAAATGCCTCATAGGAAATCCTTAACATCTTCCTTGTCCTGATTTTAGCAGAGCTGGAAGACAAGCAGTATGATGGAGACCAATATTCTGCCCTTTGGTACAGTGTGCTTCTCATACCCACTATGACTTTCTGGCACAGCACCTTCCCTTCTCATCTCCATCTACCTGCATCCCCACTACTAACACTGGGAAATCAGTAGTCAGCCTCAATTTAATGTGTAAGAGAGAGAGCTATCTTATGGAATTGTTCCATCAGTACACCTGCAGTCAAATGCTCTAAAGCTTTGCTTAGATCAGTAAATTAGAATTGCAGAGAACATTCCCTGTCACTGAGAATTGATCATCTATACTGTTAAGATATTAAGATTGTCCCATATGAAGTTTTTATTGAGATGAACTAGCACTCTTCAAGCAATCCCTGAACATGTTTGATATTTATCAAGAATATGTTTAGAAGCAGTCAACATGTTTGGATAGCAAAACAGGATAGCATCATAGACCAAGAATCAGGCTATTTTGTCAGCTGGCTTTAGGGTCACTGGTTTTAGGAAAACCATTTGCGTCTATACTAATAAACAGAGCTGCAGAAGAATACATGACTAGACTAGACTTGGTTAGAATATTTCAGGTTGAAGGGACCTAAGCCAACAATCTGGTCCAACTGTCTGACCTTTCAGGGACAATCAAAAGTTAAAGAAAGTTGTTAAGAGCATTATCCAAAGGCCTTTATAACCCTGACAGACTCAGGGTGTTGACCACCTCTCCAGGGATCCTGATCCAGTAAGTTACCATCCTCTCAGTAAAGAAGTGCTTCCTAAACTTAAAGTTTGAACCTCCCTTAATGAAGCTTTGTACTGTTCCCACATGTTCCCTCGCTGGATACCAGGGAGAAGAAATCAGCACCTCTCTCTCAAGATCTCCTCCTCAGGAAACTGTTGGGAACAATGAAGTTGTTACAAACAGAAGTGGATCTATAAAGAGAAATTGTTGGAGAGGATTAAATGGTCGCACTAAATATGCATACAAATATTAATCATTAGAAAAAGAGGAAAAAGGAAAAAAAATATACCCGTTTCCTATATAGGGGTAACACACTTGCAATTCCGACCTATGTACTTCTGGGTATGTCATTAAACAATAAATGGTTGAGTATATCAGGTGGTCCCTCAAGAATATACAGTGTTGCTTGATTTTCTATCAACAGGAAAATACTTCTGCAGAAGTTATGTCAGAAAAACAAAGACTGTGGTCTTTGTACAAAACTTTGTGGTAGATGATCAAAATTCAAATAACCGAGATTTGTTTTAAAATAATTTTAATGATAATCTAGCCTACAGTCAGGCAATTAAAAATAGCATTCTTAAGATAAAAAAATCACTGCTCAAACAAACCCGCCAGTGGGAACTATGTATTACAAAATCAAAACAACCTATAGGATCAAAGAAATTGAACCCTAAATTTGTACTGCAAGGTTATGACAAAAGGCTGTTCTGCTAGATATACAAAGAACAGAGTGAAATACTACTGTGGAATATGATATGCAAAATTGGACACAAATAGGTGACATAAAATAAAGATAAGAAAAGAGGAAAAAGAGTTCAGTTTCACTGAACTAGGAAAAAGTGTTTTGCAAAAATTATCAGCCATATTATTCTAAAAGTTTACATCAGGGACTTCTTCCAGCCCCAGATACTTTAGTTATTAAGCTAGATAGTAGAAAGTTGTTAGCAAGTTTTGGTAGACCTAGTTGTTATCTAAATACATAGCTAACCCAGACAATGTTAAGAACTTGTAAACAATTTAGGAAAATAAGATATGCTACTGTATTAGAATTTCTGATAAAAGCACAATTGCAGTCAAAAATTTGAAAATCTGTATTTGTTTCATTTTTATCACAGAATCATTAGGTTGGAAGAGACCTTCGAGATCATTGAGTCCTAACACCTCAACTAGACTATGTGCCACATCCAGCCTTTCTTTAAACACATCCAGGGCTGGTGACTCCACCACCTCCCCAGGTAGACCATTCCAGTGCTTTATCACTCTTTCTGTAAAAACCTTTATTCTAATATCCAACCCTTGGAGCAGCTTGAGACTGTGTCCTCTGGTTCAGTCAGCTGCTGCCTGGAGAAAGAGACTAACCCCTACCTGACTACAAACACCTTTCAGGGAGTTATAGAGTGTGATGAGGTCACCTCTGAGTCTCCTTTTCTCCAGGCTGAACAACCCCAGCTCCCTCAGTCGTTCCTCACAGGGTTTGTGTTCCAAGCCCCTCTCCAGCCTTGTTGCCTCCTCTGGATGTGCTCAATCATCTCAAGGTCCTTCCTAAACTGAGGGGCCAGAACTGGACACAGCACTCAGGGTGTGACCTCACCAGTGCTGAGTACAGGGGGAGAATGACCTCCCTGCTCCTGCTGGCCACACTATTCCTGACACAGGCCAGGGGCCACTGGCCTTCTTGGCCACCAGGGCACACTGCTGGCTCATGTTCAGCTGGCTGAACAGCACCCCCAGGTCCCTTTGTGCCTGGGCACTGTCCAGCCACACCATCCCCAGCCTATAACTCTGCAGGGGGTTATTGTGGTCAAAGTGAAGGACTCAGAATTTGAATTTATTAAACTTCATCTCATTGGACTCTGCCCATCCATCCAAATGTTCCAGGTCTCTCTGCAGAGCCCTCCTATCTTCCAACAGATTGACATATGCTCTCAGCTTAGTATCGTCTGCAAATTTACTAATGAAAGACTCAATACCCTCATCCATATAGTA
Organism: Sturnus vulgaris; assembly: GCF_052056855.1. Taxonomy (NCBI): domain Eukaryota; kingdom Metazoa; phylum Chordata; class Aves; order Passeriformes; family Sturnidae; genus Sturnus; species Sturnus vulgaris. The sequence continues at coordinate 115,856,851 of NC_142243.1, read as the reverse complement.
ATTAAATATTGAAGTAGCAAGTTTTAAACGTGTATGTTTGAAGACTCATATATTTCTTGAAATACATTTTTGGGGGTCTTTATTCTACAAATAAGGACAAAGCATGGATAATATTCTGAACGTAAGTTTGGCCATCCTCTGTCCTCCCTCATTGCAACTGGATTAATGGTATTAATTTCTAGCATTTCTAATTCTTGCCTTCTCTCAAGCTCTGATAGAAAAAAAATTATTATGCTCCAGTTGTTCCATCCCTTGAATATGACACTATTCCTTTGCACATACAAATTACAAAAGAGCACCTTCCTGGTGGTAAGTGGATCCCTCAGATTGCTTCTGCAGCAGGAAAAACACTTTACTTCTGAGAACTTTTGCTTGTTCTTCCATTGTGCATTGTTTGCATCCTTGCTCACTCCAACAACTGCACTAAATCCATGTTATATTCTTTACTCTAATATTTGTGTTACTCTCTGTCCAAAAAGTCTGGAAATTTACAAATACAGGTTATAAATTATGGATTAGATACCATATTTAAAGAAACGACGACTGAATACATTTTTTCTATCAAATTATGATATACTTGAAGAGAGAAAATCTTCTAGGTATTATTATTAAATATAGATGTACTCTCTCATTCCATCATATCTGAACTCATTTTTCAGTTATAGCTTTAGCATAATTTTTGCTGCACTTTCTTACAGGCTTTTTGCTCTCCCATGTCTTGTTACTCAAGCAGTGTAGGTGTTTTTAGAAACAGCAGTAAAAAAACCCATATAAAATGCAGTTTCCCATAAATAAAATTGAGATACATTTTTATTATTCAGGATTTATTTTACAGTAATTGACATCTGATCTTTTCTTTAGCATTCATAGAAAGCATCACAGGAAAGTTCCTGATGAAGCTGAAGAGGTTTCCTCTGCACCAATACTCTAGGAAATCTAACATGGACAAATCTGTCAAAAATTCCCTCACAAATTACTTGTCACTATTTTAAAAGTAATGTCTGACAGATGATAAACAGTAAGTCTTATTCAGTTTACTTGAAATTCCATAGATGGGATTTTAATTCCAGAAGTAATTTGATAGTTTCTTAGTTGATTGCATGGCTGTTGAGTTTACAAATTACTGCTTGCAGCTGTTTTTGCAGTTCTTCCTCAGGGTTAAGCTGCTCAGAAGGAAACTATCACATTTTAATTAAATCTAATAGGAGGTAGAACGAAACTGGGGGGGGGGGGGTTGTTTGTTTGTTTTTTTTTTTTTGAGGGGGGTAAGTTTAAAAATATTTATATTTAAATAATTATTTAGAAATTTGTTCATGCAATAGGTCCATTTACTGCACATTTATTGCAATTTTAATTTCAAAGTGCATTTCACACCTTAATCAGGATTTGTACAAATGATTGAGAAACTACTTATAAGAAGTTTTGACATTTTAAAGTGGTCACAGACTTGACTTTTAAAGAGACTGCAGTAAGAGGAAACTTTGCTGGAGAAAGCTAACAATCTGGCTCCCAATCAGGCTGTGAAAAGGAACTCAGAATAAAAACAGAGACCTTCCAAAGCCACACAATCTTAGCAACATTCTTCAGAGCTTTATTTTCAGATAATACCTCTCAGATACAGAAGACTATGAAGCTAATCATCCCAATGTTTATGTCCTGACTGATCCTCTTCTGACTGCAAAGATAATCTAAGGTTAAGTTAGAGTGATTCCTTACAAGTTTTGGCATTCTCGATGCACTGATACTGCCACTCACATTTTATTCCACCTTCTATTATTAATACAATGGATATTTTCATAATACAGAGCAAGGGAATCACTGAGACTTTAGGACAGAGAAATGCTGGGAAGTCCTGTACTTTCAGAGGATTTCACATACAGATATTAGAGTGAAACATAACTTTAATTTCTTTTTAATTTGAATTCCTCCCCAATAAACCATATTCTAACCACTAGACAATTCATTGACTTACCACAAAAATTATTCAATTCTGTGGTAATTCTTAACCACAGCTGAATTTTTTATCGTGAACTCAAATCTCCCTCTACCGTTCTCGTGACATCTTTTGTCTGGGTCTTGGGATGATTCCCTCTAGAACGTTGCAATGCTCCTGACTGGGCAATGACCACTGTATATCAAGGAGGTAATGACCCACCCAGCAGTTACTGGGAAAACCTGTGGCTGCACTGCCCAAGGCCCTCGGGCTGTGTTGGGCATTCCACAGCCTGTCTTCAGGATGAGCTTGGCCACTCTTTACAAAAGGAGCCTACAGGTTTCTCCCACATGGTGGAGATGACTACACCACTTTGGTATCCTTGCTTTTATCTAAAAGTGCAGCAAGAAGTTCTTATGTGAGCACACGTTCTACTTGACAGTAGAAGTGATGAACTCAGTTATTTTCTTGTAAGAAAGTCCAATAATAGGTCAAATGATCAGAATTGTATAATGCTTTTAATGGATGAGGTCTGCATGGTGTGCTGTGCCCTGATAGTGAAACCATTCAATGATTTATTATTTGGGGTTCTCAGTATCTAAGATGTAAAATTAGCCATACTTTTCTTTCTCCATAGTGTTAGCTCAAAACCCCATTTTGAATGATACTTTAGAGAGTCTTTTCTTACCTGCATCATAAGGAACCAGCACCTCCTGGTTCAAAACACATCCAAAATACCTAGTATTCCACAAGAACCACAAGGTATATGGAACATGAAAGGTTTCTTAGCAGCCAACTACATAAAAAAAATAGAGTATAATTCCCACAGGCATCTGTGGATGTTATCTTGGTATTTCCAGACCACTTATACCTGCTGCTTGTTTGAAAAGTAACTTCTTTTTTAAGAGGTGTCAGTGGAAATTCTAGAGGAAAAAAAAAGTATTAAATAAACCTTTTTTTAAATTGTAGCTTCCATGCTGTTTGTATTGCACCGATGGTTTAACCTAGTATTAAGAAGCAATAAGAGTTGAGTTAATTTAAATGATTTTGAGATTTACTGTAGATAATTTCTCGCAACATAGAGCCATTATATTCAGAAACTGATGGATATGTTCTCCTCACACTTCTGTCAACAGGCATTTTTAAAAGTTTATTATTGATTTCACTTAACACAAGGAAAAAGCATCATTCAATGGCATAGGCTTTTGCCCAGTCGTGCTGAAAAGCACGTCCTATTTACGTCACATTAGAAACTTGGAAGGTGAAAAGATAGTGATTTTTCAGATCCAAAACTTTTCAGAGTGATAATTCCTTTTCAACAAATCCTCTTTCATAACAAAGGGCATAATTTTTTTCCTGCCAGTTCATCTGTGTTGTTCATAAACCCCCATATGAACCCAATACATGGATTACATGGATTCCAGATCTTTGTAATTTTAAAAATAATGTATTGTTGGGTTAAGATAGAGAAAGAATATGTGCCCTTGGTCTAACCTGGGATGGTTAAGCTGAGATGAACGATTAAGTAATTTCAGTTGGGTTTTTTCCCTGGAGAATGGAAAAGGAGACTACCCATTCCTAAACTTTTACACTTCACACTTTGCAGGCTCAATTTTACAGTCAGATTCTTTAAAAGATCCTTTTCTATAAATATCCATCTTTGTATTTTTTCTGTCTCCTTTTCCAGATAGCATCCATTTTCTTACCTAGCTTTTAGAACTCAGATTTCCAGGATTCCTAATTTTTTTCCCTCCTCTTCACTATAGAGATACAGAGGTTATTAGCTAATATTTCCTGCATGTCCTGGTAAAGACAGGAAGACCATCCTCAGTTACTTTATTTTCACTATCCACAGAGTCTAAACAAACAAAAATCCCTCCAAGTATACCTATATCACTTTCTCGAAATGCCTTCCTGAAATAAGATATAGACAGAAATAGAGCATTCTATTCACAAATTTTTGGCTATGTCCTAAGCACACTGAAAAGCCTAGTTCAACAGTATTATCGGTTTTCAACAGCACTGACAGTAAAGCTCCTCAGAAGGACTTGAAGGTAATTAAAAATTATTTGTTGTAAAATTCTACTTCCAGTCTTTTATAGATGTGTTTCTATCTGTTTTAAAATAAAGATTATAAGTTGGTTCCTTCAGCTTTACCCTTACTGTGCATGCAAAATACTAAGTATCACAAATTCTAATTTTAAGAAAATAAAAAAAACCATAAAGTCATTTTCATACGGTGGAGGTAATTTTTATATTAAATTAACAGGGGCAAAAGGAGCACAAGTCAACTAAAAAAGTGGTACTGGTTCACAGGACTACACCAGACATCCTGTCCTGCCACATAAATTCATCACTGTTAGAAAAAACTGAACAGGTGTTGTTCTTTTCTTCATTAATTTATGCCCAGGAACTAAGTCAGGAGACAGCTGGAATATTTATATATCTATTTCTCTAGAAAGATATTTTACAACAATATCAGAAATGCATGGAATATCTAATAGTCTTAGGGAAAATGTCACTATCACATTTCCAGACCAGTGATTTCAAAAACCAGAGAATGAAAAGACTGAACATGAATGTTGCACATACCTAAGAATTTGGATAAAAAGGACTTTGCACTTTGCTTGATTTCTTACTCAGTTTTCAAATTTTCTCCCATAATTCATTCCATACTATCAGTTATAAAGCCCAGTTTTAAAAATGGTGACTGTTTCAAGCTAAATTGACAATTAACTGCAGTGAAAAATCTTACACATTTGATATTTCAGCTAAAAATACGTCTGAATTATTTCAATTGTTTCTTCTTGTAATCCAGAAGGAATTTCCTCTCTTTGCATGTAGTAGTTGAGAAAAATATAATAAAAGTTATTTAAGTGGCAAATTATAACGAACTTCAATGTCAGCATAAGTTGCACACTTTCAAAAGAATTAATTTGCCTTTTTTACCTACTGTGGAATCCTTAAATATGCTTTTAAATACAGTCTTTGAAAGTGTCAGACTGTCACAGAAGCTCCATTTATAGCCTTGGCATTTCTTCTCGTCTAAAGGACATAGCTTTTCATCAGACAGTCTAACTACACCTAGACTCAACTCATGCCTCTCCATCACTCCAAGGCAAACCAGCCCCAGCTTAGTTTTGATTGCTATAGACTTCACTGAAAGTCTTGTCTTAACACTATGAAACTGAATAAAGTTAACCACTTTGGCTCTCAAAGTGTTCTATTGTGTATTTGACATGGGTGAAATATAAATGCTGACTTAAGTCTTCCTTAACAAATTACTGGAGAAACAAAAGAGAAGGCACAAACCGTTCTTCCATTCAAGCATTCCCCAGGTCCACCTGGGCATTCAGAGCACTATTCTTGCCCAGCAGCTGTAGAGACACCTGAACTCTTGCAGCAGTTTGTACTCAGAAGTAGCACATCATTTTTTTACATGTAGTGCATGACTTACCAGCCCCAATAGGTGCAACCTAAGGCACTCTGAGTACAAATTGTTAATTCCTTTTTTTTTTTAATCTTCACATTTTAATTTTGAAAAATGAGAGACTATGTTTTGTATTAATCACATTTTGTCATAAGAAGATTCCTTCCCTCCAATATAGTAATAGTTTTAGAGTATTCTTAGTAACTCTTAATAACCTCAGTTATACCATAGCTGAAATTAAGACCCAAGCTCTAAAGTGCAAACCAGTAAAGTCTTATGTCATGTTGGCTGTGAGGTAAATACTAAATGCATTTCCAGAAATACTATTCTCAAAGAGCTATGTCACTGGATATTCCACATAATTGTGAGTTTCATTCAACTGAATAATGACTCACCTAGATACAAGAAACTCTTGGCAACTAAAGAACCAAACTCTTGAAGTGTGCCACCAACGAAAATCGATTTAATTGCAGAATAGTGATTTTTCAGTACAGTTGCGGGCAAGACAAAAATGTAAAATTAAGGGGGGTCGCACTGCCTTTTATATGAACACTGTTAAGTCAAAAATCAAGGATTTATAACGTAGGAACTTGAAAGGCAGAAGAAAAGGACAATGTATATTATTGCTCTTATATCAGAGTTCTATTTCAGTGACATTTCTCCCCACAAATGAAGAGCTCAAATAGAAGACACACATCTCTATGTACTAATTTTTCAGTGAAAAATTGAGGCGATCACAAAGGTCACATTCGACAATTGCAGTACTCTGCAAGTAATAGGAAGGTATGTCTGCAAGCTCCTGTTCAGACCAGCATTCCATCTCTGTAGCAGCTTCTGTGACTGCAAGATCCACAGGAATTATTCAAAGATAGAACTATTTTGTATGTTCTTGACCACCTCCTTATGGCTTTATTTATCTCGGATTCTGAGCCAGACTTTGGCCAGCAATCAATAAGTAGAGAAAGATCTGTGAAGTCTACTAGCTCCATTCAGAGCTGCAGTCAGTAGTCTGAATGACATCTTTCCAAAGCACTTGTTAATGTTACTCATAGTTAAAGCCAAGAGTTGGCATGGGGACATCATAAAAGATTTGTTCAAGTCAGTTTCACAAGTCATTAGCTATCAGCTGAAATTCCCGTTTCCCTAACTCAAATTTAAGCCATTAAATCATACTGCTCTCAACTGAAAAAGATGACAAAAATAACCCCTCCAAAGAAAAAGCACATTCTTACATTTTCATTAATTTACATCCTTACACTTAACCTTTCAAACTAAAGAGAACCCAGGATACTTGTGAAGGTGAATCCATAATATTTTCCTCTGAAAGGGAAGCTTTAACTGAGAAACCATGGCATGTAAATCTACTTTATTTTTAATATGTACCATTGTCTTTCTGTGCCCTGAGGGTTTATATGCATAAAACCAATACTATGTCCCATAAGCAATAGGTAAAAAATTTCAAGTACATAAACCCCACAAGTGAGAGAAGATATGAAAAATCATTTCTATTGAATAATACATTATTTGTTCCAAGTATCTATAATACAAAAACATAAACTGAAACCACAGGCTTTTAAGATTTTTGTTCATCTTTCCTTCACAAATTATAAAACATTGAGAAAAAACCACACAGCCATGCCCTCAAGAGGAATTAAGATACTTGGCAGGTACATGAGTCATTTACACACACAGATAATTTAGTCAGTTTAAAAGTGTATTAAATTGTGTTCAAATAACCCACTATTCTATTTACTTGGAAGGAAATAGTTTTTCACTCTCTTCTCTATGTAGGTACATAGGACAAAAGACACAGCCACTTGAGCTGTTTTTTAGTGAGGCAGAAACGGGCAGCTCACCAATGCAGAAAATTGGGGAAGGAAACGTTGTGACAGATGCAGAAGAAATGCAAGAGACAAGCAACAAGGCTGGCCAGGAGAGACTAGAAGTATTGATGGGAACATGTCAGGAACCTTTAAGCAGATAGAAAGATGGGGAAGCAGAGTTCAGTAAGTAGCAAAATTATCCACAATTTCAACTCTGAAATCATAATCACTTGGGAGACATTAAGGTAATACTTGGTAGGGTTTAGAGTCAGCAGCAAGGAATAAAAAAGACAAAAAAAATGTTGTCTTTATACAATTTACAGTATATAGAGTTGTTTATACAGTATAGCCACCCACTGCATAGTAGTTTACAGGTAAAATAAAGCGATTTCAAATTTCAAAAGAAGGACACAATGGAGGAATTCAAGCTGAATGTGGGAAAGTAGTTAAATCTTATGGTCAGAAAGGAGGAAAAATAGAATAAGAAATCTAGAAATGCTGTATAGAGGGGAAAACCAGCATATTTTCCAAGGGAATATTTCTAACTATTTTTGAAGGATGTGAGGAGTGAATTAGAGATGACTCTTAGGGACTAAGGCATCAGATGTTTTAATACAAGCACCACTCCAAATCGGGAGGCTTGAGGAGCAATTGCCCCCAAATCTTCTACCCACACATTGCTATTCAAGCATACCATAAAACATACTGAAATTAAAAAAAAAATATATATATAAACAACAGCAACTACAATAGCAACAACTACGAAGAAACCAAACCAGAGGACTACTGAGAACAAGACAAACTCGAAATGAGGACAAATTTTGGCAACACCATCACCAAATACAGCACTATTATACCACTGCTGCAGTCGGTATTGATGATAACAAGCATGGCTCTATACTAAATATGAAAAGACCTTCTTACCAAAAGAACAGACAAAAACTCCTGCTTTCTTGCTCCATATACATTCTGACTCTCAAATTCCAAGATTCCATTATAAGACTGATATCCACATGTATGAAGAATCCAAACATTAAAATAATGTGAAGACACTAAAATAAAATTAATGTTGAGTAATGGTGCTCTTGTGTGCATGTAGCCAAAGGCTTCGAGATAGCAAGCTAAAGTAGGGAAATTTGTGTGGAATTTACATCTCCTGCAATGAAATTCTTCTCTAGCACAAAGTTAGCATCAGAAAGGCAGATTGTATATTCCTTTATTTATAAACCCAGCAAAATGCCACGGTTTACTTGTTACAGCTGTTGAAATTTAGGTAACAGCAAAAGATATCTTTTATTGAAGGATGTTGGTTTAGGTGCAGCTTAGCTCAGTATTTCAGCAGCTGTAATCAAATACTTAACAACTAAAAGTACATATCATTTTGGAAGACGATTAGAAAGACTTAGGGTCTCATCTGAAAAATTTTTACAGAGGTTCACAGTTTTTTTGTCTATTTTTTTGTTTTTTAATTAAGTGATACACTGAAATAGCTGAAAGGTGAGTCAGAAAAGCGCCTCTTGACTCACACATGTTAGGAATTATATCTCTATCAGGAACAATGCTGCATTGAAGGCTGTGGGCAATTCTTTGGAAGAACAACTTCATTATTAATACAAGTAACATTAATTGTACAGATTTAGGAAGTTGAAAGGTTACCAGAAAGAACCAGAAAATTACAAAATTACCTTTCTGCTATTATCTGGTGGCTCAGTCTTGAAAGATTAAATATCAGGACAGGAATTGACTCATTGAAATGTCACTATTTTTCTTTTCTTTAGAGATTGTTATTGCCCTACTAGCTCCTTGGAGTAATAGAAGCATTTTCTACACAAGGATCTGCAAATATTTCCCATATTATTACTGATTGATAACAGTAGTTGGTAAAATTTTACAACATGGTTTATCCAGGGGAATTCTCTTATTTGTCAATGTCAGCTAAGTTTAAATCAATTGTAGTCATAAAAAAAGGCAATCATTCCCTTATTCATTCATTTTAAGTTAAAATTTTGCATTTTTGTATTGTTACCTGTGCACAGATGTAGGCTTTAGCAGCCTGTGTAAAACACTGGAGCTCTTCAAATTAAAGTGAAAATGGAAGGGCAAAGATCAATGGAAAGAAGATGCATATGAAGGAAATTATCAACCATCAAAATAATATTTGACATCCCCAAAAGCCTGGAATTATATTTAAATGTAAACACTGACCATATATTATTTTCCATGGAAGTCTTAATTGTCTTTTTAATGATGTCTAAAAAATATTAGAACAAACATATAAATAAAGCTCAAGACCTAGGGTGATATTTGAATCAAACAAGTGGAAAGAAAGTTAGCATTTGGGGAATATAATTAATATGGTATTCACCAAAACTGTTCGCAGAGCTCTTATTTAAGAAATTTTTCCTAAGTCCCTGTGCCAAATATTCTAACATTTAGATATTAAAGAGATTAGAGTTATAGATAGTATAGAAGCAACAGTGCTTATTCAGAGCAGAGAAGTGTGGGCAAAGAAATTAGAAGAAAATGGGTTAAAAATAAAGTATGTGTAATTACACCTTCTAAACTACTTCTTTTTGAAAGCACTCCACCTTAGAGAAGATAAAATTTAGCAGTGAGTCACCTCATACAATTCTTTTCCAGAATAGCTTGTTTTTTAAAAGGGAAAGTAGTGATTTTGTATTAGAAACTAAAAATAATTTTGTGGAAAGTACACTATTTTACCCGATATTAAAAAAAATCCTTTTAATAAAAGACTATGAAAGCTTAAATTCATTTCGGAAAAGTACAATAGACTGACTAAAGGTGTGACAGGAAACTAGCCTATGATCACCCAGGCAAGCTACTGAATAGCTTCCACTGTAAAATGTTGGCTGTTCTTCATGTTTTGCCTGAAAGAGTTGCTATGGAAAGATATCTAGATAGTTATTTGCTAAATGAATGACTGATGATCTAGTATGGCACAGTTGTGATAGTACATTATTATAAACGAAACTAGAAAAGTTTTTCTTTACTCAACAAAATGATGGACAAGAAGTCACACATAGAGAGTAAGTTTAAAGTTTTTTTCTGATGAAAAAAAAAGGTAAATACCTTTAGGTAGTGCCAAATGGTGCCAAAATGTATATAAATAAATTGTTGCTTGTTAAACATGAAAAACTATCTTATGGAGAATGACAACTATACTACCTTAGGATATCATTATATATGATCAAATATATTTATCACTGCTGTCATAATGTGATGAATTTTGTTTAAACCAAGAAACAAAGAAAAATCTTGGATGATAGCAGCAGACATATGAGCCAGCAAAGAGAAAGTATGGAGATAACTGCAACAGTTCAACCTTCAACTCTTATGTACTTAGTTGCACATTATTATTTTCATAGTGTTATTTGCTTATAAATCTTAATTTTTATTCTACATATTTATGGGATACAAAAAAGGAATTAATTGGTTATGGTCTTCATTTTAGAATTATGGAGCCAAAGGAATAGAAGAAATGCAATTTGTATGCTCTCATCCATCTTTAACCTTTAAAGGACTACTCCGTCCAGTAGTAGTATCTCAAACAAAGAAAAAATTGTTATTTTGTAGCTGCTGGTTGCATTGTCAGAATTATGAACAATGGAAAGAATTTTAAAGAGAACCCTTTAAAAATTACTGATGTAGGAGACAGATAGAAAGTGTCTTTGTTTTAATTCTTCATTTTAATAACAAACAAAAACATTGAATGGATTAATTCTCAGGCATAATATGGTTTGTTATACCTAATATGACTCCTTATATCTACCACATCATGTATATGTCCTTATCTCCTAATGAAAAATAAGTGAAGCAGCTAACACTTTCAGATATAGTTACTATTTTTACATTAGCTTCACTAACACTACAAAAGGCAATACTTGCATTACTTGTATCCTCACTTTACAAATGAAATTGCATGCATAGTTTCAAACAGGAGATCTGGATCTACTGATTTGTGAATGATCCCAGGATATTTTTTGGCAATTAGTAATTAATATAACTTAATGGATTTCTGCTCACCTGTGATTCTTTTCCAGGACAGACAATTGAAAAGGCTATATGGAGATTATTTTATCTCCCTTTCCTCCTTTCTGGTGGTTTATTTTGTTGTTGTTGTTTTCTTTTTTTGTTTGTTTGGGGGTTTGTTTTGTTTTTTTAAATAATGATCTAATAATTAACTGCAATAATTCATTATAAATCTCTAAGGTACTATACTCCGCATAGGATTTTACCAAATTTTGCAGCTCATTTTAAAAAATGTTGATATTTTATGACCAACAGAAAGCACAGGGAGAGATTTAGTAAAGAATAAAAATTCTCAGGAATCTTGAATGCAAATTCTTGGCACAAGTTCAGTTGAACATGCTGCTTTGCTTTCTTTCCAAGCAGACACAGTTCCCTGAAAGTCACTACCTCATCCAAGGATGATGCAACACAGAAACAGCAGTCAAACCTGGTAAAACATGCAAAGAAGCCTGGAACATTCATCAGAACTCAGATATGTGCCACACTGAAAGCAGCACGTTTGTAGAATTCTCTATTGGTTGTTCCTTCTCTCAGAGGCAGAATCCCCACTATTCTGAGTATTTCTGTGACAGACCCTTCTTGGCCTTATACTAGGGATGCCACCAACTTTTGCTTGAAAATAGCCAGCCTCTCCTATTTTTCCAGAGACACACATTCAGAGATCCCAATGAACTTCCCATTTGAAAAAGACAAGATCTTGATTTCACAAAAAAATGCCATTGCCTATTTTATAACAAAAGTAGGGGATGCTAATGTTTAAATACATATCCTGTATTAGTTCATGAAGGAACTTATAAAATACTTATGCTTATTCACACATAAATTATTTTAAAGTTTCCAGAAACATGATTCTGAAATAAATTGTTCATAAAGTTCTTGTTTATTGCAAGCAACCTGTAAGGATTCCCATTTTACTCAACAAGTATCATCATCATACTAAATGGTCTCGCATACATGTTAATTCTTTGCTGATGCTAAATGTACGTAAGCAACTGAAACTTTATATATGTTATCATGTGCTCACCTTATAAAATCCTGTTTATTTTTCACATATTCTTTTACATAATATTTTATTATTGTAATAAAATAACTTTCAGATATACATTTAGAAGGGCACTAAAATAAAATTTCTTGAATAACTTATTAAAATCTTAATGCTTAAATACAAACCAATAATTTAAAATAATATTTATTGCAGCTATCATGTCATTATTTTTAAAATTTTCTATGATATAATGCTACATATTTTGGATGAAAATTGTATTATTTAGAGTCTACTTCTGTTTGCAATCAACTTAAGAGCAGTTGAGTTTTCTGTGAGTGGCACAGTATTCCTTAAAAGACTTATTAATATAAATAAGTTGATTTTAGAGAAGCCAAATCAAAGATTTGTTGAAAATAATTGCTTTAGCAATCACAACATTGTGAATGTTGTAATTTTTTACCAAATGTTTTTCATCAGGATCAGAAATGTTTCCCAAGACTGGAATGCTTTTGTTCCATTTGGTGGTTCCTTATGGTGGTACCTGTACAGAAGCTGATGTGTATTACGAAACTGGAGTTAGTTTTCAGCCTTTGATATGGAAGCACAAGATATTCTGTGTTGGAAGGGACCCACAAGGATCATTGAGTCCACTACTTAGGTGAACGTCCTGTATGGGGATCAAACCTGCAGTTGGAAAATCTTTATTTATTTTTCCCTTTCTTATGAGTATGTCAACACTGGTGTACTCTTCTCGTGAGTGCAATAGTCATGCTGGATACTCTGCAACTTGTGTGGATGCTCTCAGTCTCCTCTTCACCTTGTTACATTCTCTATAAATAATTAGGTAGTCCCTTATGCCAAGGTGATAACCTATTTTTGCCCTCTTGCATTTACAAGCAACAAGGATATAGGATCCTTCTTTATAACATCACTTTGCCTAAATTATTTAATTCATAGTAAAATACTTATCAGAGAAGAGAACAAGAGAAGAGCATGACAGAATATTTTATTGCTTAGATGTTGACTTCACTGATATCTGAGATAAAAGACCATGTTTGACTTCACAGTTCCACCTTAAGTTATTCAAGGTAATTTTTAAATAATGACATTTTTAGAAGTCTAAAACAGTCACTACTGATCCTCAAATTACTTGGTAATTTCCATCTCCCTCAAAATCTAGTATCTTTTTGCTATTTATAGAAAAAGAGGAAGAAAACTTTTTTTCTGATTAATTTTTAAGAATGTGACAAGCAGCATCCTTCAGGGATCTGTATTGGGACCAGAGTTATTTAATATCTTAATTAACGACATAGATGAAACGATCAAGTGCACCCTCAGCAAATTTGTAGATGGCAAGAAGCTGAGTAGTGCAGCTGACACATCTGAAGGACAGGATGCCATCCAGAGGGACCTGGACAAGTTTGGGAAGTGGGGCCGTGGGAATCTCATAGGGTTTAACAAGGCCAAGAGCAAGGCACTGCTCCTGAGTTGGGACAACAATATCAATACAAGCTGGAGATGAACAGATTGAGAGCAGCCCTGCTGGGAAAGTCTTGGGGGTGCTGTGGGATGAGAGGCTGGACATGATCTGGCAATGTGTGCTCCCAATTCAGAAAGGCAGCTGTACCCTGGGCTGCATCCAAAGCAACGTGGCCAAGGCAAGGGAGGGGAATTCTGCCACACTCTCTGGAGTGCTGCATCCAGGTCTGGGGTCCCCAGCATAGGAAGGATGGAAAGGACATTGATCTGCTGGAGTGAGTCCAGAGGAGGCCACTAAGACAACCAGAGGGATGGAGCACCTCTCCTGCAAAGAAAGGCTGAGAGAATTGGGTTTGTTCAGCATGGAGAAGAGAAGGCTTTGGGGTGACCTTATTGCAGCCTTCTGACAGTGTGTCCTGCACAGGCAGCATGAGGATAAAGAATGTATTTTGTGATGCAAAACACATTGGTCTCATCAGGGAAAGTAATAGAAACTTGAAGGAAGAGGTTGGTATCATGAAGAGTACTTTCAAAAATATTTCAGAAATAATAGCCCTCCTAGGGACGCTCATTTTGCTCCACTGCATATAATGACAGTTTATATAATCATTTTATTGTGGGTATTTCAAATAATACCTCATAAGTCTCATTCTCAGGCCTGGATTTCTTTTAGCCTAGCATGTAGGATATGTGCTCAAGCAGTGATTTAAGTACAGTGAGTCACCTCTTGTTGAACCAATACATTTCTTGATGGAGAGGTGGGAGGAAAAGAGGTATGTGTATTTAGTTTTCACATACAGGTAAGGCTTTTTCTTTGTTATAAAGTATTGAAAACAAGAATTTTCAGTTTCAATGGATAAGTTAGTGCCTTGAAAGGGGGATTCAGAGTTATTGAAGACATCTTCAAGTTCCAGACTTCTGCTGAAGGAGGAAGCGGTCTCACCCAAGTACAAAAAATTGTCCCCTTACCTCTTCTGCTTGTTTATGTACATTTAAACTTAAATTGCATAGCAACAATTTATATCAGAGTACTGTATGTGCTGTGTGTAAACCACTGCCCAGCAAGGAATTCTCACTGAAGTGCTGGCAGGATATCATGCTTGGGGACAGGAATAAATGTGGCCAATGGCCCCAGAAAATAAAATGGGATCATTAAGAATTTTACTATATAAATTTTTGGCTAACAAATTCCATAAATTCTTTTTTTTTAATTAAGAATTCACCATCCATAATACACCATTCATGGAAGCATTTTATTTCTTTTTTTCTCTCAGTGTCATTCAGGCTGATTAAGTAACACAAAGTACCACTGTTGAGGGCTTTAATTGTTTCTGCACCTCTCTGCTTGCACAGGAACAGATATGGATATTTTCTTTTGGAAAACTGAAGGGTAGTTTAAAAAAAAAACTATTAAAAGAGAGCATTACTTAATTTCTTGGATACTTTATACAATCTTTCTTGTGCAATGTATTTACTGTGCTATCAAAAATAGAGCTGTCTTTTCACTTTGTCTGGTTCAATGAAATGTTATACTTGGAAGAATATAAATTTTAGAGTGACAAGTTTTATTGAACAACTTCTAGACTGTAAGAGAAAGTCAATAAAGTATAATAAGATGACAGTTGATATAATGTTGATAATCTAACAAATCCTTTAATAAAAATTGCAAAGAAATGTGGACACAACATAAATTGAATATACTTCTATATGACACAAATATGTCTGGTAAATCTATTGAAAGGAAAAAGAAGAAAAAAGTACCATTCCAACACCCTGAAATCACAAGAAAAGTCTTCATATAGTAGAGTTATACCTTCTTGACAATGTTTTATAAGGATTTAAGGGTGATTTGCTTACTTCTCAGTATTTTACAAAGACATTATTGAACACATACAGGATATTTGGGATAAGAAATCACAAGCAAATTTGCAATTTAAATGCTCTTCTATCATCCTGACCAGGCAGAAACAAGTACAGATGGTGACATTCAGACATGAGTTCATTTGTCATCAGTATAAAGCACAGAGAAGTTACTGAGTTTGGTTCCATAGAGCCATATTAGGAAGAGAAGATTGTTTTTACAGTTGCTCTTGAACAGCTAGAACTAAGAAAGGGAAGGAGAGAAGTGAAATGTCACTAACGTTTTATCTAAAGAGTGACTGCAAAGGACGGTGGTTATTTAGGCTGCTACCAGAAAAAAATGTTACAAATTTTTTGTGGAAGTGACTGGCAAAACGTGAGAGCCTCATATAGCTTTGATTGCAGCTAAAGTTTAGATAAACTTGACTATCAGTAAGTTATGTTGGATGAATACCCAGAATTTAGCAGAGTGTAGATTACCTAGTGGTAAGTCACAATCAAAATGTGCAAGGATATTTTATTTTATTTTATATAAATTCACACTGGCAAAGAGCAATAGTTTGTTTGATAGCCATCAACTCCTTTTACTTACACACTTCATTTTCACTTTCCAACCTACTGCAGCACAAACTCTGCCTTCTCATAGAGCTGCAGTTGTATGTTTTTTCTTAGTTTTAGAGATTTTTGTTATTTTAGATAACCAATATGTTTAGTTGTATTATAATTAGCATCAACCTGTGAAAATGAATTTTAACTGTTGCCTGGTTATCCTTGAAAAATAGGGAATGCTAGAGAAAATTAGACAAAAATATTAAAAGGGTAGAGAACTTTCCTTCCAAGATGTTTTTTCAGATGTGTAGCAGTTCTTCAGCAGGGAAAATACAGGGTGACACAACTACCAAGATGAGATTGATTGCTGTTATTTTCTTCTACTGCAAAAAGGCAGGGTCTTGAAAAAAATTAATTTACCTATACTGGCACATGATTACAGCTCAAAGACAGAAGTTTAAGCAAATAGATCATCACCATCTAATATTGAAAGCAGGTTTCTACTTAATGCTGTGTGCAGTTGAGACTACTGGAAAGATCTAGGTAGAAAACCCATCTTTTTCCAGATTAAAATGTTGGTGAATTAGTTGGATCAACATCAAATATGATGAAATTTTGGAACTAAAATAAGAGAGATATACATTTTTAAATATCTATAAGTAAGATTAAGTAATATCCAACAGCAGAAATATGTTGATTTTCACTTATTCTGGTTCTGGAGACTTTGCGTCAAATAGATGCTTATTTAGCACAGTAGATTTATAATACACAATAAAACAAGGTTAAATTGAGAGTCAAGCTATAGGTGAACTAGATTACAGGCAACAATAATACACTTAATGGATTTAGAATGGCCTAATATATTCAAACAAATTATGTGTTTGATTAGATAACAGCCATTGCACTGACAGTAGCTGACCATTCTGCAGTGTTTGTGTAGGATTTACGACTTCACTACGTTTTAGATTCTCAGAATCATCATTAAAGGCAGCAATTCACTCTGAATCAGGTATTATTTTAATATAGACTACTATGATAATAATGCATTTCTGGAGGTGGCTGCCTCCTCATAGTGAAATAGTAACAGTAATTTTCCTGGTGAGATCACCTTTTCCGGCTCACCCAGCCTTCATGCAGTAAAAATGCTCTTCTTGCTTTCACGTTCTGATTGAAGGAGTGTGAGATTCCCCGCAGCACTCCATGGTCCCCACAGTCTCACTGTGTCTTGGAAGATTAAATAAGATTCTGCATTTGCATACCCATGCCCTTCTCTGTTCCTCAACTAAGGAAGAACTGACTCAGCCAAGGAAATGGTGATGTAACAGCCAGTGATTAAATAACATTGCATCACAGGAATGTAGCTATTCTTTTCTGATTATAGCCTGCCTGCAAGATTTTATTCTTGATTCAGGCCTCAAGTATAATTCTACCTTCTGGTAATAATGTCATCTATTAATTTTTTACATTAAAATTGTTTGTTCAGGTTGGGCAGGGAATTAAGGAAAGGAAAAACAAGCTAAAAGGGAAAACCTTATTACAACAAACTTGTTTTGTAACATGAGACCCCAAAAGAATAGGTTTTGTATCACATAAAAGGCACACAAGATTGAAGTCTCCTGCAGCAAAAAAAAAGTTTCCTGACAAGCTATTTTCACCCTTGGAGCCATCCTAATATTGGGACTTCTCCAAAGGCCGTCATCTTCTAGATTTGTAATCACCATCTAAAAAGCTTTGGCAGCCTTACCAGAAGGACTTTCCTTCCACAGAGTGGAGGGTTTAAAAGTTCAAGCACTACAGCCCTGGCACCCAGGTGTACATAAGGAAACCTACAGATGCAGAAAGTTCACCTCAAGGCTTTGGTTTTGACCTTCAAGGCTCTGCTGGGTTTTCTCCAAGGCAGTGCAGGCATGTTGGAACCCACCAGCTGTAATCTGTGTATGACTTTCCAAGAGTTATGGACCCCAACAGCCTCAGTCAGGAAGCTACATGAAGTTAGTGGGAACAAATTGAGGCTGTCACTTCACTGCTTTCACATTATATATTTTTATATCCCCTCTGCCAGCAACATTGGTGTTCCTTTCTTCACATGAGGAGCTCTTGGTTAAGTCCAGTCTAAGGAACCCAACCTATACTGGTTTTTATAAAACACTCATAGGGAGTCATATTCACAAGGATTTCTTAACATTTAAATTTATTTTAAGTTTATTCTTATGTTAATACATAAACGTTAAAATATGTTTATTTGGGGGATGTTTGCTCACCTATTTGTTTCAGTCTTCATGGACAAATTTAGAACAAGAACTGTTCAAAGAAAAAAATACATAAAACATAGTTTCTGATTTTAAATAGAAGCTAGAGATAACACTGAGAAACAAAGCAAATTAATATTACAGCTGTTAAAACTGTAAATGACAGAGGTGCTGTTAGATAAATAGTGCTGCTAATTTTTCACTAAGTGTTAGACACTTTAAAACATTAAGATATTTTTTCTCTAATAGAAGAAATTTCAGCTGGTTGAGGATTTTTCTATAGAATTAAAATAATTCCCTGTAATAGAAAAATTGCAAAAAGGACTTAATTTTCCAACTACAGAGTTTTATGAAATAATTTATCTGGAAAACCATTACCTTTCTTAACATTCTTATCATGTTCCCCAGAATTCTTACACTATGGTTTCCTTTGTAAATCAGCTTTTTGCCTGTAATTATTTCTAAGAACTCTTAGTTAGGTATTTACTCAATGCTAATTTGTAAAGTAGACTATTTAAAGAATATGCTAATTTATTGACTGAGGAAAGTGTGAGCTATAAAACAGTAGAGAATCAAGACACCCAACGTAAATTTCAGAGCTTATATGGTCTTAAACCGTGTTTCTTCTCTGATTAAATCTAAGCAAATCTTACTTTTTATATTAGCTTAGCAATGAATTGTTAAACCACAACAAAACCATGCATGGAAATTGTGATTCAAGCTATATCTGTCATATCAATATGAATTAGTTTAATTCTAGTTTAAACCAACACTGTAAATCTTTCTTAAATATCCACAGGGCCTCAGAGATTTTTAACAAAATTATTTTAAAATGTCTTCTTGTCAAATCCAGATGACTTGCAAATACAAGTAAAGATGTGTGAAACTCAGAGTAACCCTCTCACAGACCTTCAGAGCTGTGAGATGAAATCAAATCATATACAAAATTTGCAGCCACAGGTAATCAAAAAGCAAGGCAGAAATAATTGAAGCTGTAACAACATCAGCTTTGACACCAGTGTCTGCTGCCTTCACAACAGGGTGGTGTAAGGAAGCCTGTGCAAGGAGAGAATCATCCCTAGTTCACGAGCACTCAAGTACCAGCATCCACCTTCTGCCATTCTTCCTTCCTTCCTTCCTTCCCAGGAGGAGGGAAAAGCATTCAAAAGCACAGAAAAATCTAATACACTCCCTCAGATACTGGGAAGCTCTAAAAAGCTTTTAGGTGTTCAGAAACAGCACCAAGAAATCCATATGGGTCCATTTCAGGAAGGGCAGAGAACAGATCATATGCAGTTGTTTGACTGATACTTTATAAAAAAAAATAAAAAGTAGTGATACATATTCAAGAAAAGATGAATACACTATGCCTAAGATGTTTTCAGGCACATTCTATTCTACTGAAGTGTCAAAAATAAACATTAGCTGATGGGCAGATGGAATGCATGCTGAGAGAGTAGTGCAATGTCCAGTACAGTTAAACCACAAAGAATAGTAACTACCAAATTGCAACATGATATTTGCCTATGTCCAGAGCTCGGTGGGAAATCCAGAAGCAACTCAAGCCACTGTGATTATGCACCATTTGGAGTTCTTATTTAGTAGCTTTGCTCTTTATTAGCTTTGTTCATAGAGCATTGCAGGATCCTTAATGGACCCTTAATCAGCAGATTGACAGATTTTCCAGTGCAATCAAGGGTCAAGAAACACTGCAGAATTTCATCCCCTCATACACACCCCTACAGCACCCCACCTCTTCAACTGTCCTGGCAACCTGGTTCGTTTGCCTTATGTCAGGGATCTTTGCTTAAAGTTTTTTTTCTGCATCTCACCCACTTAGGATCAGCTGAGTGGCACATAGGGTACTATATTTAGATTAGAGAATCTGGCTCTTAATTTCTAAATGTTGTCATCTGATTTAGTTTTCTACAGCCCCATTGGCATGATGTAAACTAACAGAAAACTTCTGCCTTTGCTACTTTGTAATTTCAGGTAAGTAATTCTTTCAGAAATCATCTCCTTTTAATAACTCTGGGCACACTTCTTTGAAAAGTTGTCTTTCTATAATTGTTTCTGATGCAATAGGTCTAAATTTAAGTCACCACACCCTTAACATTTGTCATACAATAACACATCCACTGCTATACTGTGATTAGAGAGATAGTATCGACAGCTTCTAGTCATCAGTTCCAATGCAGAAGTTTACAAAGGTAAATAGAGGTTAATTACCTGAAGATTAATTGAATAATCCCATTGTAATGAAAGCTAATGAAAAAGGCTCAATAAAATCATGTTTTAAAAAAGTCTTCTAATGCTGAGTCATATAAAGAACTAACCAAATTGGGAATTTTGTTTCTTTTAAAATTTCACATGGGGAACCTTCAAAAAAGAACACTCTCATTACCAAAACTTAATAGCTCCTATTGTTCTCTTTTTTAGACTATCTTCAATGTACCGCAGTGCATACTGGGCATAGTTCTTTAATAAAAGTGCTCACCATAGTTCATAATGTGTTTACAGCTAAATATTAATTGCTAGAGTAGCATAATTTTAATATTAAAGTGCATATAAATAATATGGGTTCCTTTCAATAAACTAAAATTACACTTTCCTTTTAAATAGGATATGGAAGTTTATAATTTCTACATTGTGTAAATATGTTTGTGGTATGTTTTAGGTTTTGTTAATTTTTTTACTAATTTGATAACAATATTTTTATCCCAAGCAGATAAAATCAATAAGGCATATCCTTTGGAGTGCAGTATAACTTTTTCTATTTTGGAATTTAGCTGAGTGGGGAACTGATCTGAGGAATTTTCATCCAGTCGCATTATATCTCTTCCAAAAAATACACACAATACCTGACTAAAACATTCTTTGCCTTGACTACAAAAGTACCATCCTCTTAAAAATGTAGGATATGATTCCTCTCCCAGATGGACATCTTTTAATCGTTTCATGGAGAGCTTACAATAAAGAGTCTCTCTTTAAACAGACCACTAAGGTTTTTATCTAAATCCTTTGTACGAGTGTTTGGAGAAATGATTTTACAAAACTCATCCATGCAGTGTTTGAAATTACAAAAACTGTTGCACGGTTGGCATATGAAGACTAGTAACAAAGTACCTACACAGAATGTAAATATTTTGGTTTCTCTTTTCATGAATTCATGCACAAAGAAAATGATGATATGAAGTTAAGAGGAATTGTGTTATAAAGGAAAGATTTTAAATCAATTTGTTTTCCTAGGGTTTTTTCCCTGTGTTTATAAGAGGCTGAACAGTGTCGTTTAGAATATAAGACTCTATTTGGTTTGTTTTCTTGAAGGAGATCTTATGAGTATTTTCATGAATTGCATAGAGGAAATTTTTTCTATATTGTATATTGTATTCTAAGTACTCTACTCAAGCTCCATAATTACCCAGCAAATCTTATACAATTGACTGGATTTTAGCCTTAACAGAAAGGAGATTGGGTTTAAGGTATCTCAATTATTTTCCTTTCTGAGACCATAACATTATTCAACTGTAATTCACACCCTCACAGCTGAGTTCTAACTCTAACTGGGTTCTAGTTCAAAGCAAAGCAAATATCTAAACTTACTTAACCTTAACAAGGGCTGCAGATAACTTAAACTACTCTTTTAGATTTTTTCCTAAAATATATTAAGAGCAATCATTTCATCAAAAATAATGCAGACCCTCTTTAGGACATCAATACATTTTAAATTAGGCTTTTTAAAAATCACTGCAACAGGTCATAGTGTAATCAATGGCTTTAATTATTTGTTGCCTGTACTAAAGTGTGCACTTGAAAAAAGCAAATACAAGTACTGCTTAGGTCAGTGTAGTTAAGTTATGCTGGAGCCATTGTAAAAATTTTTTTGCCTATGTACACTTATCCTGAGTATTTGGATGTGTGAATTAACAGAGTTATGATTATTTGGCTGATTTGTTGCTGAACGAGCAGAAGGGAAAAGCCAAGCCAAGAATACTTACTGTCTCTCCAAAACTGCTGTTGAATATCTTATCAAATATTTTGAGTGGGATTACTGATCGTATAGTTAACACTGAACTTTTTTTATGAGGAACCATTTGCAATACCGTAAAGCAATTTGTACTTTTTTGTCATTACAATAATTTCAAAAGAACCGGGATAGATAATTACCTAATGGATTTCTTTTCTCTACACTTTCCGGAACATAACCATCTGCCTCCATCCATACTTTCCCCCTGAAAAAACTACTAGCTGCAATACATGGTCACCATGCTATAAAAATTGAGTGAAAAGATCCAAAGCCTTTATGCCTAACCAGAAATGGAAATATTGTATTTAAAACTGCTTTTGTCTGAAAATCTCAAAAACAAAAATCAACTTTTCTCAGTATAAATTGACAATAAGCGCAGATGTTGGGCTATTGTTCTCATTGTTCTACATTATGACCCCAGTTCACTAATGAAAGTAGCTAAGGCAGCCTGGAATGCATATTCCCAACCAGGGTCTCTGGTCAATAAATCCTAGAGAAGGAATCTGAAGAACAGCAAGAAGAAAAGTAGTAGGAGGAAAGTGTGTTGGCAGAGGCAAATTTCTTTCTATTGTTGTTATATAACAAAGGTACGATATAAGTAGTCATTGAATACAGGTAACAGAATTTACCACCAGAAGTGACAAACTTTAGGAATAATTTTCAAATGTAACAGTCTCTAAACAAGACTCTGTGCCTGCTATTAAAATATTGATGATGGGAAGCATAATAGTGGTGGCTGTATTTTTGTGACAGTCTTCCCTTCCAGTCTGACTATGAATATGGTTCTGAATTTACCACATTTAATTATTACTTATAAAGAAATCAATAGAAGTACAGACTTACCAATTACCTTAGTATACCTGAACACATTCTTATTTTTCTTTCTAATCCTCTCATCTTCAGTGTTAGATTGCCTTAAAACATTAAGTGTATACTTCA
This sequence comes from Sturnus vulgaris, assembly GCF_052056855.1. Taxonomy (NCBI): domain Eukaryota; kingdom Metazoa; phylum Chordata; class Aves; order Passeriformes; family Sturnidae; genus Sturnus; species Sturnus vulgaris. The sequence goes on along the minus strand of NC_142243.1, from coordinate 115,833,527 downwards.
GACATCAAAATTCATCTCCAAATTCTCATCAAATTAAAATTGCACACCGTTTTGCAATCCATCAGTCTTTTGATTGACACAGATTGTTAGCTTTCACACAGTAAGACTTGAACACAAGCCAACTGCATATCATACATTCACTGAATTGGAAGGAACATGTCTGCACAGGCCAGTTTTGGGAGCTGATAATCCAGCCCTATCCCTCAGTCCCCAAATTTCCTTTTAACATCTGTTATTCAGCAATAAATGCACTGGACTGTGAAAAATAGGTATATATTGTATGACTGTTCCCTCTGTTTGGGAATTTGCACGTGGTGCATAGCTAAGTCCATGACTGAAGGTGGCTGGAATCAGTTTCATGCATTGAAGCAGATGAGTTGAAAAACACATTCAATTATATCATCTGTTCCTTTTATACAGGTATGCAGATTACTTGGATTTCAAGAGGTTTTAGAATAGCTCTAGCAAAATTCCCCATACACACTTTTTTTTAATATATCTTTTGATTTGCAAAGAGAATACATAGAAGCTCTCATCTTTCTCAGAGCTGAAAAAAATAGTGTCACACATTAAAATGGTATGCAGCCCTGAAGAGATCATCCTATTTCCTTGAGCCAGTGAATCTTATCTAAATTTGTATTTATATAAACTGCACCAAATAGGTCTGAACCTGAGTCTGATCACAAAGTTTTCAGCAGCTTTAACAGGTCTCTTGATTGCATTGTACCTATTAATTTGAAGCATGAAGAATACGCAAACAAACGTATCTTTGTCTCCTAATGGTACAAGTTGACAAGTTAGATATCATCATAGCAGGTAAGGCCTACAATTAGTAACAGAAATTTGTGTAAGAATTTTCAGGCTTGACTTGCAGAACTGACTTTACAGAAATGTTCTCCCTTTATTATTTACACAATAGAGTTGCACATTTCCCCCCTCACACCATCAATTGCCATCTCTTCGTAACAACACTACAAGCTATCTAAAACTGCTGGCACCTTCAGGTTGGTTGGGGTTATATAGTTACATAAAAAATGAAGGACATGATACATTTGTTTTAGTTCTGTTTTCAGTATCTGCCAACCTGACTGAAAATAAATCTTCTTGTAACTTTTGAAGTCTGAATATATTTAAGCCATGAGTGTAATTTCTTCTTCATTCAAACCCCCAGGGGTTTGCTGCCTAGGCTTAAATCTAGATCCTGGTGCAGCTGTGACCTCAGGTCAGGCTGCTGTACAGAAAGAGCTGTACAGAATGAGCCATGAGAAGCAAGGTCTGCCTTGCCCTGCTTTGTAGTTCTTCTACCTCGTCCTGGCCACAGCAGTGCTGGCACCTCTCTGCTACACACCTGTGTGGTATTCTCAACTCCTGTTCATACCAGACCTGCTCTGCCCACCGTGAGCAGGTGAGGGGACTGTAGGGACAGAGTTTGGCAGTCATGTCTCCGTCCTTGCTTGCCTCATTGTCATCCTCAGCTCTTGGCTGACCTTGATCTCTGGACTCTGCCTGCGCTTGATGCAGCTTGGTGGAATTCTGCTGTGTCCTCAGACACAGGAGGATTGAGTCTTACCTTGATTGCATCCTTGAGGAATCATCTTTCAAATCTGTGTGGTTTGCTCTTATTAGCCTAAGCAAATACTATGGAAAAGTTAGCTTAGGACAGATAAAAATTCAAGAGAACACTATTTAATTTCTCTGTTCTCTCTTCCAGGCAGATACATATCCGTTTCCAAAGAAGGTAACTAGCATAATAAACCCAAATTGCTGTTACGTGTCCTTTCTTATTACCTTTTCAGTACTAGGTGTACCACAAAATGTTACCCAGTTTCTGTAAAAGGAAAAAGGTCTCGGCACATATTGAAATATTACAAATATCCCTCAGTGCATCTCTCAAATGGGCAGCATCAGCAGCATAGTTATTCTGCAGCCTAACATCTACAAAACATCTCCTGTGTCTTTATTGGACTAAATAGATAATGGCTATGTGGAAGTTTCAGGCTGCGAACCTTGGGAAAGCCACACATATGTAAAAGTTCTGTCACATAAACTGTCCAGTTGTCCAGTGTGGACAACACTGACTTCATGAAGCTCTGACTCAGAGCAGAGAAGTCTAATTTAGATGTACTTTATGATCACTATTACTCATTGCTCTGCGTGTGCTGATATTAACTTATAGAACACAGCTTTGAGTCTAATTCTTGTAAAACATCCCTGAACAGAGGAATTTGGAAGCTTTTTTTCTTGAAATACAGTTTACCCACTGCAGACTGTACTGTTGAATCATGCAAAAGAAATGCCAAAAAGAGACAATAATAATGTAGAATGAGGCTAGAATGCCAAAATAAGAGTTTTCTTGAAAAGCAGTGTCACATATAATAGTATAAGCTATTTTTCAGTCAAGAATTGAAAGGGGAAAAAAAAGGAAAAAAAGCCCTGAAATAAAAGGAACCAATTATATCTTTCTACTGAAAACGAACATAAGACCGAGAAGATACCTACATTTCTACTTATTAGAAGTCATCTCCAAGTCTTAGTTTGAGTTTTCTTTAAGGAAACCTTAAGCTCTGACAAATGGTGAGTCTGAACATTTCTATGAAATAGTTTGCCTTCAGAAAGCAATATGAAGGCAAAGGATAGTATATGATATGAATAGAAGAAAGATAAAACCCTCTCATTTTTATTACAGCTGCTATACTGGCAAGTTACTTACTGTAGATTGGAAAGTGATAGTCTCCCACCAAAGTAAAATAAATATTAAATTGATGGCACTGAACGATTCATGACTTCATTTTTTGTGATATAGAAATCACATAAAGTCAAAATACAGATTGCCTCCCTTGGAGTAGTTGCAGAGAAAAACCATTATCGGGAAATCCTTCCCACAGGAGAAAAACTGTGGGTTTTGATAATAAGAAAAAAAAAATGGGGTTTGATAATGTGGGAATTCACAATATTATATAGGAAGTGAGTTATTTTTTTTTTACAGACATTTCAGAACCCTTCAAATGTATGGCACTGACATTTCTCTCTCCACTTATATTACCAGACTCTTTTTTTATTACCCCACAGGGGTAGTTTTCACTTAGTATGCACATAAATACTATAAACTTTAAAAGATTTACCCTAGTGCATCAGATAGAATAGATATCCTTGATGTGTACATACTCTTAGAGAGACTTTAAAAACAAGAAGAGTATAAACTTTGCTAGCTCTGTAGTTTACTATGGATTCTATGTGTGGTAAGTGTGAAAATATTTACAGGGGAAAAAAGATGAAATCACAGAAAAGTGAAAGCAAGACAAATTAATATCTTACAATAAGAATGAGACACAGACAACAAATATTGATCATTAACAGAAAAAAACATATGGTTCCAAAACATCGTTTGTTCTCCTGAGAAGTAAAAATTTAATAATATTTTTGTTTTTGGTATTTTCAGACATACTTTCCTTTAGGGTATTTGGAACTCTAACCCTAGGTATAACCCTAACCCTGGGGGAATCATTAAAAGCTGTATGAGGATGAAGCTGGTGTGAAGCAGAAAGGCGTGGTGAGAGCCATACTCCAGAAGTCCTGACTTCGCCTTGGCATAATTTTCAACAGCAGCATGCCTGGAGCTGTGGGCTTTGTGGTTTTCTAAACCTTAATCCTAGATGTAACCCTAATCCTAGATGAAGAAGTAAAAGCAGTGTTGGGCTGAGGCGAGTGCCAAGTAGAAAAATGTGGAGGGAGGCATGTTGTGATAGTCCTTCATTCTCCTTGGAATGACATTTGAAGCTGCAGTGTGACTGGAACTGTGGACTTCCTGCTTTTCTAAACAATAGCCCTAGACTTAACCCTAACCCTTGGAGGAGAAGTAAAAGCAGCCTTGGGCTGTGACCAGCCACAATTAGAAAGGCTTTGAGGGAGCCATGTTGTGGCACTCCTGTGCTCCCTTTGGCATGACTTTGCAGCTGCAGTGTGCCTGGAGCTTTGGGCTTTGTGGTTTTCTGAACCCCAAACATAGGCATAAAAATAAGCCTAGATGTAAGCCTAACCCTGGGTTAAGCACCAACAGCCACATCAGAATGAGACTGCTGCCAAGCAGAAAACTTTTTGCTTGCAATTGGCCTGCCCCTAAGATGTCCCACCTTCTAATGCCCCACCTAGCATTAGGTTTACGTCTATGGTTAGGGTTTGGGAAACCAAGAATACCGGAGCTCCAGGCACGCTGCACCTTAAAATAGAATGTTAATGGGAACACAGGACTGCTAAACATGGCTGCCTCAGAGACTTCCTGCTTGCCACCAGCCTCAACCCGAACGGGCATTTAGTGCTCTGCCAAAGTTTAGGTTTACCCCTAGGATTAGTATAGAGAAAACCAAAAAGCCCACAGCTCCAGGTACACTGAAGTGGAAAAAAACAGGCAAACAGGAACACAGGTCTTTCGCAACATGGTCCTCTTAACATCTTTCTGCTCGGCAGCAGCCTCCCCCCATACAGCTTTAACTGCACCTCCTAGGATTAGAGTTACACCTAGAGAAAGGGTTCAGAAAACCACAAAGTGCAAAGGTAAAGGCACATAGCAGAAACAAAAGCTATGCCAAGGGGAACACAAGACTGTCACAACATGGCTCCCTACACACCCATACACAGCACTTCTCTTCGCAACACACTCACACCCATACAACTTTCAGTCCTCTGCCTAGGGTTAGGGTTAAGCCTCAGGTTAGAGTTCAGAAAACTACAAACACAAACACAGCTCCAGGAACGGTGCAGCTGCAGAGGTCATGCCAAGTGGAACATCAGACACTCAAAACATGATTCCCAATAAAACTGTCTGATTGGTTGCACATTGACATACTAAACTCAGATTTAGCCCCCACCCAAGTTAAAGGTTATTCCTAGGATTTGGACTAAGACAGCCACAAAGCCTGAAGCTCCAGGTACATTGTAGCTGCGAAAGTCATGACAAGGGGAACACATGAATGCCACAAGATAACTCCTTCCAAACCTTTCTACCTAAGACCTGCATCAGTCCATGGCTGTTTTTACTGCTCTGACTAGGGATATGGTAACGCCTAAGGTTAGAGTTAAGAAAACAACAAAGCCAAAAACTACAGGCAAAATGCAAATACAAAAGTCATGCCAATGGGAACACAAAACTACCACAACATGGATCACTTCACACCTTTTATCTTGAATCTGGTCATACTCCCATGCAGCTTCTATTGCTCCCCTAGGGTTACAGTTACACAAAAGGTTAGAGTTAAGAGCGTTGCAGAGAACAAAAAAGCCCACACCTTCATGCACACTGCAGAAGTCACACCAAGGCAAACACAGGACTGCCAAAAAATTACTCATTCAACAGCTACCTTCTTGGAACCAGTCCTATTAACCCATGAGGCTTCTACCACGCTTCCCAGGATTAGGGCTATGTCAGGGTTTAGGGTTGAGAAAACCACAAAGCCCATCTAGGGTTATGGTTACGCCTAGGGTGTGGGTTGGGCCCATGGATAGGGCAACGACAACAACAAAGCCCACAGATTCAGGCACAGAGCAGCTGCAGAAGTCTTGATAAAGGCAACACAAAACCGCTGCAACATGGCTCACAACACAGCTTCCTCCTTGGATTTAATGGAATCCCATGCAATTTCAAGTGTCAAGTCTAGGGTTAAGGATATGCCTAGGGTTGGGGTTAAGCCCAGGTTTTCAGTTCAGAAAAGCAAAAGGCCCACATATCCAGACACAATGCAGATGCAATAGGCATGCCAAAGGGTACAAAAAGCTGCCATGATATGGCAACTTCCATGCATTTTTACTTGCGGTAACCCATAGGATACGCCTCATTTTACTGCAGAGGCTAGGGTTGGGGTTAGGGTTGTGCCTAGGGTTGGGGTTAGGGTTGTGCCTAGGGTTGGGGTTAGGGTTGTGCCTAGGCTTAGCGCACAGACAACCACAAAGCCCACAGCTCCAGGCACACGGCACCTGCAGAAGACATGACAAAAGGCAACACAAAACTGCCACAACATGGCTCACAACACAGCTTCCTCCTTGGATGTAATGGAATCCCATGCAATTTCAAGTGCCAAGTCTAGGGTTAAGTTTATGCATAGGGTTGGGGATATGCCAAGGACTAGGGTTCAGAAAAGCATCAAGCCCACATACCCAGACACAAGGCAGATGCAATAGGCATGTCAAGGTGCACGGAAATCTGCCATGACATGGCTCTCTCCATGCATTTCTATTTGCGGTCACCCATAGGGAATGCCTCATCTTACTCCTGTGTCTAAGTGTTAGGGTTGCGCCTAGCGTTAGGGTCAGGGTTGTGCCTAGGGTTAGGGTTAGGGCTGTGACCCGGTTTAGGGTTAGGGTTGTGCCAAGGGTTAGGGTTGTGCCTAGGGTTAGGGATGTACCTAGGGTTATGGTTGTGCCTAGGGGTAAGGTTAGGGTTCTGCCGAGGGTTTGGGTTAGGGTTGCGCCTAGGGTTACGGGTTAGGGTTGTGCCTAGGGTTAGGGTTGTGCCTAGGGTTAGGGTCGTGCCTAGGGTTACGGTCGTGCCTAGAGTTAGGGTTGTCACCAGGGTTAGGGTTAGGGTTGTGACCAGGGCTAGGGTTTGAGTTTTGATCAGGGTTAGGTTTAGGATTGTGACCAGGGTTAGGGTTAGGATTGTGCCTAGGGTTAGGGTGAGGGTTGTCACCAGGGTTAGGGTTAGGGTTGTGACCAGGGTTAGGGTTTGAGTTTTGACCAGGGTTAGGTTTAGGGTTGTGACCAGGGATAGGGTTAGGATTGTGCCTAGGGTTAGGGATAGGGTTGTGCCTAGGGTCAGGGTTAGGGTTGTGCCTAGCTTTAGGGTTAGGGTTGGGACCCGGTTTAGGGTTAAGGTTGTGACCCGGGTTAGGGTTTTGACCCGGTTTAGGGTTAGGGTTGTGATTCGGTTTAGGGTTAGCGTTGTGCCTAGGGTTAGGGTTAGGGTTGCACCTAGGGTTAGGGTTAGGGTTGTGCCTAGGGTTGTGACTAGGGTTAGGGTTAGGGTTGTGCCTAGGATTAGGGCACAGACAACCACAAAGCCCACAGATCCAGGAACACTGCAGCAGAAGAACTCATCATAAACGCAACACAAAACTGATACAACATGGCTCAAAACACATCTTCCTCCTTGGATTTAATGGAATCCCATGCAATTTCAAGTGCCAAGTCTAGGGTTAAGTTTATACATAGGGTTGGGGATATGCCAAGGGCTAGGGTTCAGAAAAGCACCAAGCCCACATACCCAGACACAAGGCAGATGCAATAGGCATGTCAAGGTGCACAGAAAGCTGCCATGATATGGTTCGCTCCATGCATTTCCATTTGTGGTCACCCAAAGGAAATGACTCACCTTACTCCTGTGTCTAAGGGTTAGAGTTGTGCCTAGGGTTAGGATTGTGCCTAGGGTTATGGTTAGGGTTGTGCCTAGGGTTGGGATTAGAGGTAGGGTTAGGGTTGTGCCTAGTGTTCGGGTGAGGGTTCTGCCTAGAGTTGTGCCTAGGCTAAGGGTTAGGGTTGTGCCTAGGGTTAGGGTTGTGCCCAGCGTTGGGGTTAGGGTTGTGCCTAGGGTTGGGGTTAGGGTTGTGCCTACGGTTAGGGATCGGGTTGTGCCTATGGTTAGGTTTGTGCCTAGGATTAGGGTTAGGGTTAGGGTGGTGCCTAGAGTTGCGCTTACTGTTAGGGATAGGGTTGTGCCTAGGGTTAGGTTTATGCCTAGGGTTATGTTTAGGGTTGTGCCTAGGGTTAGAGTTAGGGTTGTGCATAGGGTTAGTGGTAGGATTGTGCCTAGGGTTAGGGTTAGGGTTGTGCCTAGGGTTAGGGTTGTGCCTAGGGTTAGGGTTAGGGTTGTGCCTAGGGTTAGGGTTAGTGTTAGGGTTAGGGTTAAGCCTACTCTTGTGCCTAGGATTAGGGCACAGACAACCACAAAGCCCACAGATCCAGGAACACTGCAGCTGCAGAAGTCATGAGAAACGCAAGACAAAACTTCTACAACATCGCTCACAACACAGCTTCCTCCTTGAATTTAATGGAATCCCATGCAATTTCAAGTGCCAAGTCTAGGGTTAAGGTTATGCATAGGGTTGGGGTTAAGCAAAGGGCTAGGGTTCAGAAAAGCACCAAGCCCACATACCCAGACACAAGGCAGATGCAATAGGCATGTCAAGGTGCACAGAAAGCTGCCATGTTATGGTTCGCTCCATACAATTCTATTTGCGGTCACCCATACGAAATGGCTCATCTTAGTCCTGTGTCTAAGTGTTAGGGTTGTGACCAGGGTTAGGGTTAGGGATACGGTTAGGTTTGTGCCTAGGTTTAGGGTTAGGGTTGTGACCAGGGTTAGGGTTAGGGTTGTGCCTAGAGTTACGGGTTAGGGTTGTGCCTAGGGTTAGGGTTAGGGTTTTGCCTAGGGCTAGGGTTAGGGTTAGGGTTAGGGTTAGGTTTAGGTTTAGGGTTAGGGTTAGGGTTAGGGTTAGGCTTAGGCTTAGGCTTAGGCTTAGGCTTAGGCTTAGGCTTAGGGTTAAGGTTAGGGTTAAGATTTGTGTTAGGGTTAGAGTTAGTTCGGTTAGGGTTAGGGTTAGGGTTAGGGTTAGGGTTAGGGTTAGGGTTTGGGTTAGGGTTAGGGTTAGGGTTAGGGTTAGGGTTAGGGTTAGGGATATTCCTGTTAGGCTTATGGTTAGTTGTGTTATGGTTAGGATTGGGTTTATTTGCGTTAGGGTTAGTATTATTTGGGTTATGGTTAGGGTTAGGGTTATTTGGGCTAGGGTTAGGGTTAGGTTAGGGTTAGGGTTAGGGTTAGGGTTAGGGTAAGGTTAGAGTTAGTTCGGTTAGGCTTGGGGTAATGGTTATTTGGGTAAATGATAGTGCTATTCCTGTTAGGGTTCTGGTTAGTTGCGTTATGGTTAGGGCTGGGTTTATCTGCATTATGGTTAGGGTTATTTGGGTTAGGGTTAGGGTTATTTGGGCTAGGGTTAGGGTTAGGTTTATGGTTAGGGTTAGGGTTAGGGTTAGGGTTACGGTTAGGGTTAGGTTTAGGGTAAGAGTTAGTTCAGTTAGGCTTGGGGTTATGGTTATTTGTGTTAATGTTAGTGGTATTCCTGTTAGGGTTATGGTTAGTTGCGTTATGGATAGGGTTAGGTTTATTTGCGTTAGGGTTAGTGTTATTTGGGTTAGGGTTAGGGTTATTTGGCCTAGGGTTGGGGCTAGGGTTAGGGGTTTTGTTAGGGGTAGATTTAGTTCAGTTAGGGTTAGGGTTATGGTTATTTGGGTTAGTGTTAGGGCTATTCCTGTTAGGGTTATGGTTAGTTGCATTATGGTTAGGGCTGGGTTTATCTGCGTTATGGTTAGGGTTAATTGGGTTAGGGTTAGCGTCAGGGTTATTTGGCTTAGGTATAGGGTTAGGGTTAGGGTTATGATTAGGGTTAGGATTAGGGTTAGGGTTGCTTTTAGGGTTAGGTTTAGGCTTAGGGTTAAGGTTAGGGTTAGGGTTAGGGTAAGGTTAGAGTTAGGTCGGTTAGGCTTGGGTTTATGGTTATTTGGGTGAGTGTTAGGACTATTCCTGTTAGGGTTATTGTTAGTTGAGTTATGTTTATGGTTGGGTGTATTTCCATTAGCGTTAGGATTTTTTGGGTTAGGGTTATGGTTATTTGGGCTAGGGTTTGTGTTAGGGTTAGGGTTAGTAAAGTTAGGAGTGGGGTTATGGTTATTTGGGTTAGTGTTAGGGCTATTCCTGTTAGGGTTATTGTTAGTTGCGTTATGTTTAGGGTTGGGTTTATTTGCGTTAGGGTTAGGCTTATGGTTAGGTTTAGGGTTAGGGTTAGGGTTAGAGTTAGTTCGGTTAGGGTTATTTGGGCTAGGGATAGGGTTAGGGTTAGGGATAAGGTTAGTGTTGGGGTGATGGTTATTTGGGTTAGTGTTAGTGCTATTCCTGTTAGGGTTATGGTTGGTTGCGTTATGGTTAGGTTTATTTGCGTTAGGTTAGGGTTATTTGGGTTAGGGTTAGGGTTAGGGTTATTTGGTCTAGGGTTAGGGTTACGGTTAGGGTTAGCATTAGGGTTAAGGTTATTTGTGGTAGGGCTAGCGTTAGGGTTGTTGTTAGAGTTAGTTCGGTTAGGGTTGGGGTTATGGTTATCTGGGTTAGTGTTAGTGATATTCCTGTTAGGGTTATGGTGAGTTGCGTTATGGTTAGGGTTGGGTTTATTTGCGTTAGGGTTAGGGATATTAGGGTTAGGGTTAAGGTTAGTGTTAGTTGAGCTAGGGTTAAGCTTAGGGTTAGGGTTAGGGTTATTTGGGCTAGGGCAAGGGTTAGGGATAGGGATAGGGTTAGGGTTAGGGTTAGGGTTAGGGTTAGGGTGAAGGTTAGGGTTAGTGTTAGGGTTAGGGTTTGGTTTAGTGTTAGGGTTTGGGTTAGGGTTTGATTTAGTTCGGTTATGGTTGGGGTTATGGTTATTTGGGTTAGTGTTAGTGCTATTTCTGTTAGGGTTATGGATAGATGGGATATGATTAGGGTTGGGTTTATTTGAGTTAGGATTAGGGATAATTGGGTTAGGGTTAGGGTTAGGGTTATTTGGGCTAGGGTTAGGTTAGGGTTAGGGTTAGGGTTAGGGTTAGGTTTAGGGTTAGGGTTAGGGCTAGGGTTAGGGTTAGGGTTATGGTTAGGGTTAGGGTTAGTGTTAGGGTTTGTGTTAGGGTTTAGTTAGTTCGGTTATGGCTGGGGTTATTGTTAATTGGGTTAGTGTTAGTGCTATTTCTGTTTGGGTTATGGATAGATGCGTTATGATTAAGGTTGGGTTTATTTACGTTAGGGTTAGGGATATTTGGGTTAGGGTTAGGGTTAGGGTTATTTGGGCTAGGGTTAGGGTTAGGGTTAGGGTTAGGGTTAGGGTTAGGGTTAGGGTTAGGGTTAGGGTTAGGGTTAGTTCGGTTAGGGGTGGGGTTATGGTTATTTGGGTTAATGTTAGTGCTATTCCTGTTAGGGTTATGGTTTGTTACGTTATGGTTAGGGTTGGGTTTATTTGCCTTAGAGTTAGGGCTATTTGGGTTAGGGTTAGGGTTAGGGTTATTTGGGCTAGGGTTAGGGTTAGGGTTAGGGTTAGGGTTAGGGTTAGGGTTAGGGTTAGGGTTAGTTCGTTTAGGGGTGGGGTTATGGTTATTTGGGTTAGTGTTAGTGCTATTTCTGTTCGGGTTATGGATAGTTGCATTATATTTAGGGTTGAGTTTATTTGCGTTAGTGTTAGGGTTATTTGGGTAAGTGCTAGGTTTAGGGTTAGGGTTAGGGTTAGGGTTATGGTTAGGGTTAGGGTAGGGGTTAGGGTTAGGGTTAGTGTTAGGGTTTGGGTTAGGGTTTGAGATAGTTCGGTGATGGTTGGGGTTATGGTTCTTTGGAGTAGTGTTAGTGCTATTTCTGTTAGGGTTATGGATAGATGCGTTATGATTAGGGTTGGGTTTATTTGAGTTAGGGTTAGGGATATTTGGGTTAGGGTTAGGGTTAGGGTTATTTGGGCTAGTGTTAGGGTTAGGGTTAGTGTTAGGGTTGGGGTTAGGGTTAGGTTATTTCGGTTAGGGGTGGGGTTATAGTTATTTGTGTTAATGTTAGTGCTATTCCTGTTAGGGTTACGGTTAGTTGCGTTATGGTTAGGGTTGGGTTTATTTGCGTTAGAGTTAGGGTTATTTGGGTTAGGGTTATGTTTAGGGTTAGGGTTAGGGTTATGGTTAGTTCGGTTAGGGGTGGGATTATGGTTATTTGGGTTACTGTTACTGCTATATCTGTTAGGGTTATGGATAGTTGCGTTATGTTTAGGGTTGGGTTTATTTTCGTTAGGGTTAGGGTTATTTGGGTTAGTGTTAGGGTTAGGGTTTGGGTTAAGGTTAGGGTTATGGTTAGGGTTAGGGTTAGGGTTAGGGTTAGTCTTAGGGTTTGGGTTAGGGTTTGAGTTCGTTCGGTTATGGTTGGGGTTATGGTAATTTGGGTTAGTGTTAGTGCTATTTCTGTTAGGGTTATGGATAGATGCGTTATGAGTAGGGTTGGATTTATTTGCGTTACGGTTAGGGATATTTGGGTTAGGGTTGGGGTTAGGGTTATTTGGGCTAGGGTTAGGGTTAGGGTTAGGGTTAGGATTAGTGTTTGGGTTCGGGTTAGGGTTAGGTTATTTCGGTTAGGGGTGGGGTTATGGTTATTTGTGTTAATGTTAGTGCTATTCCTGTTAGGGTTACGGTTAGTTGCGTTATGGTTAGGGTTGGGTTTATTTGCGTTAGAGTTAGGGTTATTTGGGTTAGGGTTATGTTTAGGGTTAGGGTTAGGGTTATGGTTAGTTCGGTTAGGGGTGGGATTATGGTTATTTGGGTTACTGTTAGTGCTATATCTTTTAGGGTTATGGATAGTTGCGTTATGTTTAGGGCTGGGTTTATTTTCGTTAGGGTTAGGGTTATTTGGGTTAGTGTTAGGGTTAGGGTTTGGGTTAGGGTTAGGGTTATGGTTAGGGTTAGGGTTAGGGTTAGTCTTAGGGTTTGAGTTAGTTCGGTTATGGTTGGGGTTATGGTTAATTGGGTTAGTGTTAGTGCTATTTCTGTTAGGGTTATGGATAGATGCGTTATGAGTAGGGTTGGTTTTATTTGCGTTAGGGTTAGGGATATTTGGGTTAGGGTTACGGTTAGGGTTATTTGGGCTAGGGTGACGATTAGGGTTAGGGTTAGGGTTAGGGTTAGGGTTAGGGTTAGGGTTAGGGTTAGTTCGGTTAGGGGTGGGGTTATGGTTATTTGTGTTAATGTTAGTGCTATTCCTGTTAGGGTTATGGTTTGTTGCATTATGGTTAGGGTTGGGTTCATTTGCGTTAGGGTTAGGGATATTTGGGTTAGGGTTAGGGTTAGGGTTATTTGGGCTAGGGTGACGATTAGGGTTAGGGTTAGGGTTAGGGTTAGTTCGGTTAGGGGTGGGGTTATGGTTATTTGGGTTTGTGTTAGTGCTATTTCTGTTAGGGTTATGGATAGTTGCGTTATGTTTAGGGTTGGGTTTATTTGCTTTAGGGTTAGGGTTATTTGGGTTAGTGCTAGGGTAAGGGTTAGGGTTAGGTTTAGGGTTAGGGTTAGGGTTAGGGTTAGGGTTAGGGTTAGGGTTAGGCTTAGGGTCAGGGTTAGGGTTAGGGTTAGGGCTAGGGTTAGGGTTAGGGTTAGGTTTAGGGTTTGGGTTTGTGTTAGGGTTTGACTTAGTTCGGTTCTGGCTGGGGTTATGGTTAATTGGGTTAGTGTTCGTGCTATTTCTTTTAGGGTTATGGATAGATGCGTTATGATTATGGTTGGGTTTATTTACGTTAGGGTTAGGGATATTTGGGTTAGGGTTAGGGTTAGGTTTATTTCGGCTAGGGTTAGGGTTAGGGTTAGTTCGGTTAGGGGTGGGGTTATGGTTATTTGGGTTTGTGTTAGTGCTATTCCTGTTAGGGTTATGGTTTGTTGCATTATGGGTAGGGTTGGGTTTATTTGAGTTAAGGTGAGGGATATTTGGGTTAGGGTTAGGGTTAGGGTTATTTAGGCTAGGGTGACGTTTAGGATTAGGGTTAGGGTTAGGGTTAGTTCGTTTAGGGGTGGGGTTATGGTTATTTGGGTTTGTGTTAGTGCTATTTCTGTTAGGGTTATGGATAGTTGCGTTATACATAGGGTTGGGTTTATTTGCGTTATCGTTAGGGTTATTTGGGTAAGTGCTAGGTTTAGGGTTAGGGTTAGGGTTATGGTTAGGGTTAGGGTTAGGGTTAGGGTTAGGGTTAGTGTTAGGGTTTGGGTTAGGGTTTGAGATAGTTCGGTGATGGTTGGGGTTATGGTTCTTTGGAGTAGTGTTAGTGCTATTTCTGTTAGGGTTATGGATAGATGCGTTATGATTAGGGTTGGGTTTATTTGAGTTAGGGTTAGGGATATTTGGGTTAGGGTTAGGGTTAGGGTTATTTGGGCTAGTGTTAGGGTTAGGGTTAGTGTTAGGGTTGGGGTTAGGGTTAGGTTATTTCGGTTAGGGGTGGGGTTATAGTTATTTGTGTTAATGTTAGTGCTATTCCTGTTAGGGTTACGGTTAGTTGCGTTATGGTTAGGGTTGGGTTTATTTGCGTTAGATTTAGGGTTATTTGGGTTAGGGTTATGTTTAGGGTTAGGGTTATGGTTAGTTCGGTTAGGGGTG